>NC_048302.1:52157076-52294741 GCF_013100865.1 Trachemys scripta elegans
CATGTGCTTTTTTGATTAATTGACTTGTGCCTGCAGCGTGGTAAACTAAGCTTATTTTCTCCACCTACTGGACTATTATTATTATTGCAGCTACTTTCAATGTGATTTAAAGAGGATCTGAAGTATATTTACTTAATTATGAACTGTATCTTTCTGTTTTACATCTTGCCAATAAAATAGCTTTGTGGGAAAGTACTTAATTAATAAATGATGTATAGTCCTCATATAGTCAAAATCACTTTCTTAGTGTTGGCTTTTAGAGGACTAATATATGGGGGAGACAAGGAAAAGTACATATTCAGCTTTATAACAAAAGAATCCAAATTGCACATACAATTTAAAAAAGGGTTCTCTTAATCCTAATATAATACACTGTGCTCATATATTAAGAAAAATGAAATTAGTACCATTTGAAGGTCAAAATCCAAGAGTCCTTTAAGCAAATATCTACATGCATATGCCAGGAGTTATCCATATTCCATGATTCAGAAGTAAAGAGGTTAATCTATGTTAAAGTAATATAAGAATGCATACTGGATGATTCATTCAGTTGCCACATGTTGTTGCAAGCTAGGGTTATTTATTTCTTATTATTGCAATATTGCTGAAGACCCCCTGTCATAGACCAGGACCCCCATTGTGCTAGGTGCTGTACAATCACAGAACAAAAAGATGCTCCCTGCCTGAAGAACTTGCCATTTTGTCCTTTGGCTAAGCAGTAGCAGGTTTGAGGTCTTCAGTGTGGGTCAGTTTCTCATTGGAAAATAAATTAGCGAGACAAAGACTTGGAATATTTTCTAGTCTTATTTGTTTATATTATATGCAAATATGTTGACCTTCAACAGAGTAAGTACAACAGAAGGGCTAAAAAAAAAATTCCACTTGCAGAAACCCTAGCCAAGCTACTGCTACGTCAAGCTCTGTAGTCAGAAATGCAACTCCCTTTCTGATACATTGTCTTTCTGTCTTGCCCTGCACTCTCATCTTGGAAACCCCTTAGCTCAAAGTCATGCCACAACCTCATGGGCCCACTGTTTTCAATACCAAGCATAGGTTCGTTTGGATGAGTCTTGGGCATTAACTCCTTGTTTGTCCAGCTGCTCTGCAACACGAAGGACCCCTCATACAAGTTCAATCAACCTGATCCAGAGAGTGTCGAGCAACTGCAATTTCTGTCTTCAGTGTTCAGTGAGGTTTCATGTTTGTTGTCTCTCAGTTATTTCATATCAAATATGCTAGTTTACAAAGTAAAAAGAAGTTTTTTTCTAACTAACAGCCCTTCAGACTCAAACTGGGTTCTGAGAGTCAAGCTGGCTTATTTCCTTCTTATGCACCATCACTGGCAATAATAAATGTCCTGCAGGCCAAATTCCTTCATTGGAAATTGACTTCAGTGTGAATTGCAGGTGCTTAGTACATCTCAGATGGTATGTCTACACTTGGAGTCGGGGGTATGAGTCTAAGCTCAAGGAAACATTTTTGCACTAGTTCTGATTAAATGAGCATGCTAAAATTAGAATGTAGCCACTGCAGCACAAGCGGGGCTAACCACCCAAGTATGTACCTATCATCTCTGAGGGACTTGCACTCGGCAACTAGCCCCTCCACTGGTTGTGTTGCCATGGATACATTCTACTTTTAGCACACTAGCTCCAACAGAGCTAGCCTCAGTATGTCTTCTCCAGCTGGGAATCATATCCCCAGCCTGAGGTGTAGACATACCCAGTCAGGTTGCTGGTGATCAGAGATAGTCTCCAAATTGGCTAGCTATCCTAATGGGCACAGATGAAGCCATGAGCTGCACCTGATTTATTTCCTTCTAATAAAATATACAGTACCAGCTGACCTATATATCAAAATGTATGCATTCTCTTGTGACTATATTCTGCACTCACTTGCAGAGATATAATAAAGGGACTTCAACTTTAATATCAAATATTTATGCAACAAGAAACATCCTTGGGCTTGCTTGGCCTAGTGACATAGGACCAGCAATATTTTTCCACTATAGAAATACACTATATTTTGACAATGATAAGTAATGTCAAGAATGGACCATCTCTTGAAAAACGACTATATAAGAATAAGAACGGCCGTACCGGGTCAGACCAAAGGCTAGTTCCATCTAGCCCAGTATCCTGTCTACCGACAGTGGCCAATGCCAAGTGCCCCAGAGGGAGTGGACCTAACAGGCAATGATCAAGTGATCTCTCTCCTGCCATTCATCTCCATCCTCTGACAAACACAGGCTAGGGACACCATTCCTTACCCATCGGGGCTAATAGCCATTAATGGACTTAACCACCATGAATTTATCCAGCTCTCTTTTAAACGCTGTTATAGTCCTAGCCTTCACAACCGCCTCAGGTAAGGAGTTCCACAAGTTGACTGTGAGCTCTGTGAAGAACTTCCTTGTATATGGGGGGGAGGGATAGCTCAGTGGTTTGAGCATTGGCCTGCTAAACCCAGGGTTGAGAGTTCAATCCTTGAGGGAGCCACCTAGGGATCTGGGGCAAAATCAGTAATTAGTCTTGCTAGTGAAGGCAGGGGGCTGGACTTGATGATCTTTCAAGGTCCCTTCCAATTCTAGGAGATAGGATATCTCCATTTGTTTTAAACCTGCTGCCTATTAATTTCATTTGGTGACCCCTAGTTCTTGTATTATGGTAATAAGTAAATAACTTTTTCTTATCCACTTTCTCCACATCACTCATGATTTTATATACCTCTATCATATCCCCCCTTAGTCTCCTCTTTTCCAAGCTGAAGAGTCCTAGCCTCTTTAATCTCTCCTCAAATGGGACCAGTTCCAAACCCCTAATCATTTTAGTTGCCCTTTTCTGAACCTTTTCTAGTGCCAGTATAACTTTTTTGAGATGAGGAGACCACATCTGTACTCAGTATTCGAGATGTGGGCATACCATCAATTTATATAAGGGCAGTAATATTCTCCTTCTTATTCTCTATCCCCTTCTTAATGATTCCTAACATCCTGTTTGCTTTTTTGACCGTCTCTGCACACTGCGTGGACATCTTCAGAGAACTATCCACAATGACTCCAAGATCTTTTTCCTGACTCGTTGTAGCTAAATTAGTCCCCATTATCTTGTATGTATACTTGGGGTTATTTTTTCCAATGTGCATTACTTTACATTTATCCACATTAAATTTCATTTGCCATTTTGTTGCCCAATCACTTAGTTTTGTGAGATCTTTTTGAAGTTCGTCACAGTCTGCTTTGGTCTTAACTATCTTGAGCAGTTTAGTATCATCTGCAAACTTTGCCACCTCACTGTTTACCCCTTTCTCCAGATCATTTATGAATAAGTTGAATAGGATTGGTCTGAGGACTGACCCTTGGGGAACACCACTAGTTACCCCTCTCCATTCTGAGAATTTACCATTAATTCCTACCCTTTGTTCTGTCTTTTAACCAGTTCTCAATCCATGAAAGGACCTTCCCTTTTTAATCTTAATCAGCAGATCTATTCCCTAGGTGTAACCAGAGCCATATATGATCTGAATTTAGTGACAAAAATAAGTTTTACATCTGTTAGCCTGTAGACCCATCCCAGCTATGAGAGAGTGAGCTGGAGTCTAACAGAAGGAATATAATTTCTTTTTCTTTGAGGGCATTGAAGAAATGTTTATGAAAAGCCCGATCCTGCAAAGTGCTGCATGTTCTGAACTGCCATTCAAATCAATGGAAGCTGAGGTTGCTCTGTAGCTCACAAGAGTTGCTCAGCACCTTGTAAACTCAGGCCCTGAACTCCAGTCTGTACCTTAGTGTCAAGCTGATCTGAATGCAGTGAAGGTTTTGCAATGAGGCACATGAACTACTGCTCCACATAGGAAAATTAATAAATAAAATCACAGTTAAATAAAATTGCTTTCATCCCAGTTCTATGTGACAGTCAGAGCTGTTAATTTAACAGAGCAACTTTTGCAATGCACTGAAATGGAGCTAGTGCCCCAGGGTGTACAGAGCATATGTGCAGATGTTAGTAGTGGTCTCTGAAAAAGCTGCATCACCACTTCAGTGAACAAGCCAACAAAATGAGAGCACTGAACTGAAGGGCACTGTTAACAATGACCTTAAGCACCAAGCATATGTGCAGATTCCAGTAGGGGGCTCCAAAGTAGCAGCAGCCACCACAGCTCTACTCATTTAACAGCCTAAGAAACACAACATGGTGTTTTCAAAATGCCACTTATTAATGAGCTCACGAAACACTAAGGCAAGTTACAGTGCCCCACCTCATATTTTGACTTGGCACTACCACTGGTTACTCAGACTGGGCACTGGGGAAAAGATTTGCAAGTATGAGCTAAATCTTAGCCGTCCCCCACCCCCTTCCAAAAAACCCTCAAAAGCAAAACACACACCTCACATACCATGTTATTTGCTTGATCAAAAGTTGACTAATCAAATAAAAATGTTATTTATGTGATATAAAATAATTAAAATAACTATTTGCTTATTCACAATGGGACAGATTCTGATTACCTTTACTCATACTGGAGTAGTATCTAACCCCTTGAGCTGACCATCTGAAATCAGTAGGACTGCTCGAAGAGTAAGGTACTAATCTTGAGTGAGTGAAGGTAATCAGAATCTGGCCCAAAGAAAGGACAAGATGTGAAACTTACAGGAAAAATCATTTAGATGTTGAAGGAAAATAATTTGATCAGTGACATAGTGATATTATCAGTGATACAATCATATAGTGATATCTGATAATATCAGTCTGCATATTAGCAAACATTTCTATTGATAATTTAAATGACAAATATCAGAGGGGTAGCCGTGTTAGTCTGAATCTGTAAAAAGCAACAGAGGGTCCTGTGGCACCTTTAAGACTAACAGAAGTATTGGGAGCATAAGCTTTCGTGGGTAAGAACCTCACTTCTTCAGAGGATAAATGGACACAAGTCAGATATCAGGAATGGCAATATACAAAAACCTGTAGGAGAACACTTCAACCTCCCTGGCCACACAATAGCAGATGTTATGGTAGCCATCTTACAGCAAAAAAACTTCAGGACCAGACTCCAAAGAGAAACTGCTGAGCTCCAGTTCATTTGCAAATTTGACACCATCAGATCAGGATTAAACAAAGACTGTGAATGGCTATCCAACTACAGAAGCAGTTTCTCCTCCCTTGGTGTTCACACCTCAACTGCTAGCAGAGCACCTCACCTTCCCTGATTGAACTAACCTCGTTATCTCCATACTGATTTATACCTGCCTCTGGAGATTTCCATTACTTGCAACTGAAGAAGTGAGGTGCCTCTGTTGCTTTTTAAATGACAAACACCCTCCGCTTCCACTGATCTCAGCAAGAGACAAGGGCACTCAGCATGTTGTAGGATCAGTCCCATAAACATTTGCTAAAGAAACTGCATTGGAATTTGGTTTTCGTAATCACTGTTTGGTGTCATCATTCAACTAAGTAGATCAAAATTACTTTCCAGGTGTCATTTTCCTGTTGCTATGATCAGAGTGCACTTGGTTACAAGGCTCAGATAAGAAATAATGTATCTGAATTTGCTGGTGGTGGTAGTATTGATGGTATTTCAAAGCTAGTAAAATTGGGAGCATTTACAGAAAGGAAAAAGAGGAATTACACCTGAATGAAGATGATAAGAGCATAAAATAATGAAAAGGGGAAAAAACACTTTTAGCAGAACACTTCAAATATACTCAGATAAATCATACATTTACACTGAAATGTCACCGTAATGAATTCACCTTGCCCAGCCAGCCAAATGCCAACCTAATCTTTGAGTTTGTATATGTCGAGGGGTCTGTGGTGCTGCTAGGCTTGCCCAGAGTTTCTGAAAAATGCTGACTGCAGTGAAAATAATTTTTAGTTTTTATTGTTAATTGAAAGGCCCTTTCACTTGTGCACTCCTGGCTACCCTTTTCATATAGCATAACAGTATTTCAGAGAGGAAAATACTATTTTGTAAAGGTACCATGTAAAATGGGGAAATAGTTCACAGGCCATCCAAAAACATCAGCACATAATCCAGAAAAAACTCTCATTCCTATAGCGTCTAAAATGGAAACATCTTTATGCTCTACTGATTTCTTTAATGCAGCAACTCCCGGAGAGCAGATCTATCAAGACATCCCACAGAGAGCGAGATGGAGAGAAATGCTTTCTGAGTGGGAGAATCAGACAATTGATATATTACCAATGTCAGTCTTCAAGCTGTGTTTGCATGTTGTCATTTGTATTCCTTGGTTACTAGCAGTGTAATGCCAGGGTAGCCCAAGGACTCTACATGCTGCTGTTCTCAGAATCTGATACACTGTAGCAATCAGGACAAAGTGGAGCCACCATCAACATAATATTTGTTGGTCTTCTGTTCTGCTTGACTTCTGCTTTGATTTGTGTCAGAACTGCACCTTTCTAATTTCTCCTACTCTGTTATCTCATCCCAGAAGCTGTAGGGATTGTTGTGGAGTATTAAGAAGTGAAAAACGATTGTCAGTCACTGTTCCAGGAACAGAGATCAATAAATGAATGAATGCAAGGTATAGTTGTACAGAATAAAGAAGCTAACTCTGACATTGGAAGCCCAGGCTAGTGTTGTTACGCTGTAAAGATGCAGTAGATTATGCGATAGGCAGACATTAGGCATTTCAATATGTCTGATTAATTTCTCCTCTCTTTAAAAGATGAATATAGTTTCAAAAATGGAGCCTTTGTATGCACCTATAGAACTTGAATATACCCTTGTTATAGCATTAGTTCTTGGTTAACCTGGGATACTAAACTCAGCAAGATTCAGGTAAGAGCTATCTATTAGAAAATAGCAAAAACTAAAAATTCCTGCTTTGGTATATATTCCCCCAATGCTAACAAAAGCATTAAGTGGAGCGAACCAGCATGACTCTGGGCTTAGCACCTCTGCACCACCTGCTTAAACTCCTGTAGATGCCAGAAGAATGAATCCTAAATGAAAAAGGTGCCCACAGTAGAAAGAACAAACAGTCCCCTCCTGTTACCAACCCAATTCATCATAAAGATAAATCTGCCTAGTAATGACCCAGAATCAAACCAATGTCTCTCCTAAAGCCCTAACTAAATCCATCTCACCACATCCCCTCCTGGACATTTTTCTTTCAGTCTCCTAACTCCTCAATCCATGCCATCCTTGCCTTCTGACTCAGCCTTGCAGCTGCTGCAGCAAAGTCTGATGTCAGCACAAGATCAGTCTATGGTAAAAAAAAAAAAAAAAAAAAAAAAAAGTTATAAAAGGTTGCTTCACTCAAATGCCATAAATTGCCAAAGCATCAACTACTGTTTCCCTGCAGTATCTCATGAACATTCTTTGTCCAAAATATTTTAAAGAAAGTAGATGAGTTAAGGGCTTAATTCACTTGAGACTCTCTTAACATACAAATTTCATAATTGCATATCGGTCTCCTTTCACATTCTACTACTGGTTACATATCTGATCATGGGGAAAACAACTACTTTTCACCTTTTAAGGTCAATACATAAATCCACATGCTTAACCTTTTTTATTCACTTGGTAAACTGTTGTGGAGAGGAGACTCAATGAGACATTTTTATCAGTTGGAAGTCCTCCTAAAAGAGACTCATGAAATAAGAGAAGCTATTGCCAGTGTCCAAAAAGAGGGGGCAGGAGGGAAGCTACTGGTTGAGAGGATATTAAATTATTTGTTTCCTCAGTTCTGAGCCTTATAATCTAGGGTAAAGGAAGGGAATTGATGGTAGCAACAGCATTGTTCCTTAAGGGGAATGTGACTGAAACTGAATTTTATATAACTCCGCTTACAGCAGAGAATAAAGAACTATAGATCTTCTGGAATGTAACTGGCAAAGAAGCACCTAAATAATGTGAAAGAAAAAGAGGGTACAGAAGCTCATGGCATGGAGCTGTGAGACACTGACTATGGCACTTCATTAATCTTTGGTTTTCGTTACCTGATTTACAGATGGTTCTGAATAAGGGCTTGTGCTCCAGGTTAACTCTATGTTAACATTCTTTATTTTTATTGAATGTTTGGTTTGCTGTCTCTGTAGAGGAAAAACAGGCTATGAATAGTGACAATGGGATATAACAGTTTATATTTGCCAATGCACTTTGTAAAATAATTAGTCTGAAAGCAAAGAATCAAGCTAGAGAATATGTGCTAAGTAGAAAAATCATCCAGCACAATGAACTGGGAAAAGTTTGGCAGTTATTGTGGAAAAAATCATTGAAACCATCAGTCTAATGCACAGCAGCAGTAAGGGGGGGAAAAGGCAAATGAGATACTACATTTCTATGTACTAGGCCGTGTGAGCAGAATACAAAACAAGAGAGGTAATATGATTTACTGTATAAGCAATAGGCCCCATCCTGTGCAGTATTAGTCACCGTATCACATGAAGGGTATTAAAGCAACAAAGATAACAGGTCTCAACTGTGTAAATTATGAGGCAATTTTATTGGACCTGGGAATATACTTATAGGACAAGAGAAGACTTCACTCTGACCTAATAGAAACTGAAAATTATGAAAGGGATTGATAAAACTCATAAAAGTAAAATTTTAACACTGGCAAGGCATTTATAAACTAGGGGTTATGTTACAAGTAAGTGAGCAGCAACTAAGGCTGGTCTACACTACCGTGATAAGTCGACCTAAGTTATGCTACTTCAGCTATGTGAATAACATAAATGAAGTCAATGTAGCTTAGGTCAACTTACCCTGGTGTCTACACAGCGTTGGGTCAACAGGAGATGCTCTCCCGCTGACTTACCTTACACTTCTCATGGAGCAGGAGTACTGGGGTCAAAAGGAGAGCACTCCGTCATCGGCTTAGCGGCACTTCACCAGACCCGCTAAATTGACACCACTGCATTGATCGCAGCAGTGCCGATATACCAGTAAGTGTGTAAACATATCCTAATTAAAGAATTCAGGCAGCGCTAATCCATTCAAATACTAATAAATTTGAGACAATTAGATCTATTTCTGGGGAGATGGGGAATTAAAAAGTATGGTGAAAATGCATATAGGTAAGAAAAGATATTGGGGTAACAGTGGGGTGGTTTGTTTTTCTCGGTTCCTGACATTTCTTATGTTCACCCATTTTCAGTGGGTACAGGCTGCTGTTTTGGTTTTCTTTTTGTCTATGATACTGACATGAACAGACATAACTAAAGGACCAGTTTTGCATTCTGAATATTGCACTCTTGAGTTCAGTGGAAGTTTTGGTAGCATAAGTAATGTAGGTTCAGGACCACAGGGTCTTATTAAATTATGGCCTGATTTTCAGAAGTGCTAAGCATCTACAGCTCAGATTTATATGAACAGCCAATGTGGGTGCTCTGCACCTCTGACAATCATGCCCTTGATTTCTGAACTTCCCAATCATAGTGCCAGATTCATTCATTATATTTCTACTGAAGTCACATGAGGGATGAATTTCAGAAGGGACCATGATGATCATCTAGCCCAACATCCTGTTTAACACAAGGCAATGGAACTTCCCCAAAATAATTCCTAGAGCATATCTATTAGAAAAACATCAAATCTTAATTTAAAAATTGACTGTGGTGGAGAATCCACCACAACCCTTGGTAAATTGTTCCAATGGTTAATTGCTCTTGTAGTTAAAAATTTACATCTTATTTCCAGTCTGAAGTTGTCTAGCTTCAACTTCCAGCTATTGGACTATATTGTACCTTTCTCTGCTAGGCTGAGGAGCCCATTATTAAATATTTGTTCCCTATGTAGGTACTTATAGGCTGTTATCAAGTCATCCTTTTACCTTCTCTTTGTTAAACTAAATAGATTGAGTGCTTTGAATCTATCACTATAAGGTTTTCTAATCCTTAAATCATTCTTGTGGCTCTTCTCTGAACCCTCTCCAATTTATCAACATCCTTCTTGAATTGTGGACACCAGAACTGGATACAGTATTCCAGAAGCGGTCATATCAGTGCCAAATACAGAGGTGAAATAACCTCTCTATGACTACTTGACTTTCCCCTGTGAGCCTTTCCTCACAGGCTCACATTAGCTCTTTTGGCTGTAGCATCACATTGGGAATCAAGTTCAGCTGATTATCCACCACAACCCCCAAACCCTTTTTTAGAATCACTGCTTCCCAGGATAGAGTCCCCCATCCTGTAAGTAAGGCCTATATTCTTTGTTCCTAGATGTATACATTTACATGTAGCCATATTAAAATACATATTGTTTGCTTGTGCCCCATTTACCAAGTGATCCAGATCACTCTCTATTAGTGACCTGCCCTCTTCATTGTTTACCTCTCCCCCAATTTTTGTGTTATCTGCAAACTTTATCAGGTGATTTTATGTTTTTTTCCAAATCATTGATAATAATGTAAAATAGCGTAGGGCCAAGAACTGATACCTGTGGGACCCCACTGGAAACACACCCACTCGATGATGATTTCCCATTTACAATTACATTTTGAGATCTATCAGTGATCCAGTTTTTAATTCATATAATATGTTCCATGTTAATTATATATAACATCAGGACAACATCCTGGAAAAGGAAGTTGAGAGATCCCACATTAAAGAAGGTTCCTCTGAAGTGGTCTGGTGTTGGTTTCTATTACTTTGCTATTATACAGTCAAACTGACAGACATTGGATGAGCAGTGAAAATAGTTACCACCACACTGGGGTGGACAGGACCTTAGACTCTACTGCTGCTGCTGCAGTTACCACATCTGGAAGGACTTCTACATGAATCTTCAATCTGTTAGGTGCTAGTTGAAGCAAGTAATCTATTGCTAGTGGGAAATTCTCTTATTAGGGAGAAGTGAACTCAAACTTTTCTGCAAGGGATCTTTTGACTCTCATCTCCTTAAGATGGCTCTTAAGGATGAAAAAAGAAATATATATTCTTTAAATCAAAGGTGATCTGTTTTTAGAAGCATATTTTGACTCTGAAGGGTGTAGCACTTGGGAGGGTTACAATTTCCAAGAGCCACACAATAATCAAAATGCTCAAAGCAGAGGCAAATACAAATTAATGGTGGAGTCATGGATCTGATCTGTGAGTCCATCCCTGTGGGTGAATCGGGGGTCATGGATTCATATGATTGGCATCCATGGAGGGGTCCGACCATGAAGGAAATGTGAGGCCAGGAAAGTAGAAGAATGAAGACAGGATGAGGCTAGGTCATATAGTACACCTGATTGTTGGCCCTGCCTGCCTCTTCTGTCTCCTCTTGTTTGAATTGAGTGCACTACCGTGCTATGCATTATGAAGTGAGACTGAAGAAGCCCCAGTTCTAACAAGAGGAGACTGTAAAGACAAACATGAGATGTGTACAGCTGGCCAAACACAAAGGCATCTGGGCCCTCTGTACTCATATGAACCAGTGTTCATCTCTCCCACCCCCGTCCTCTGGCAGAGAACACTGTAATTATGTGGGAGAAGATAGCTTCACAGTGTGTATGTGTACCATAGGAGAAGAGGTATCCGCTATGTGTGCATATATATCTAATGTGTGTGGGCCCTCTCTGTATGAGGACATGGGGGAACACCATGTATGACTGGAATGGAGAGTAAACAGCAAAGGGGGTAGGGGATGGCAGGGGAATGAAGAGATGAGGTTAGGAGGACAAACAGGTGTATGGAGAGAAAGAATATGTCAATAGAATTATAGACTCGTAGGACTGGAAGGGACCTCGAGAGGTCATCTAGTCCAGTCCTCTGCACTCATGGCAGAACTAAGTGTTATCTAGACCATCCCTGACAGGTGTTTGTGTAACTTGCTCTTAAAAATCTCCAATGATGGAGATTCCACAACCTCCCTAGGCAATTTATTCCAGTGCATAACTACCCTGACAGTTAGGAAGTTTTTCCTGATGACCAAGCTAAACCGCCCTTGCTGCAGTTTAAACCCATTGCTTCTTGTCCTGTTCTCAGAGGTTAACAAGAACAATTTTTCTCCCTTCTCCTTGTGACAACCTTTCACGTACCTGAAAACTTCCCTCATAGGTCATGTTTTCTAGACTTTAATCATTTTTGTTGCTCTTCTCTGGACTTTCTCCAATTCATCCACATCATTCCTGAAATGTGGTACCCAGAACTGGACACAATACCCCAGTTGAAGCCTAATCAGCATGGAGTAGAGCAGAAGAATTACTTCTCGTGTCTTGCTTACCACACTCCTGCTAATTCATCACAGAATGATGTTCTCTTTTTTTTTTTTTTTTGCAACAGTGTTACACTGTTGATTCATATTTAGCTTGTGATCCACTATGACCCCTAGAACCTTTTCCACAGTACTCCTTCAGAGGCAGTCATTTCCCATTTTGTATGTGTGTGACTGATCGTTCCTTCCTAAGTAGAGTACTTTGCATTTGTCCTTATTGAATGTCATTCTATTTACTTCAGACCATTTCTCCAGTTTGTCCAGATCATTTTGAATTTTAATATTCTCCAGAGCACTTGCAACCCCTCCCAGCTTGGTACTGTCCACAAACTTGATAAGTGTATTCTCTATGCCATTATCTAAATCATTGATGAAGATATTGAACAGAACTGGACCCAGCACTGATCCCTGCAGGACTCTGCTTGATATGCTCTTCCAGCTTGACTGTGAGCCACTGATAACTACTCTCTGGGAATGGTTTTCCAACCAGTTATGCACCCACTTTATAGTAGCTCCATCTAGGTTGTATTTCCCTACTTTGTTTATGAGAAGGTCATGCGAGACAGTATCAAGCCTCATTAAAGTCAAGATATACTATATCTACTGCTTCCCCCATCCACAAGGCTTGTTACCCTGTCAAAGAAAGCTATCAGGTTGGTTTGACATGATTTGTTCTTGACAAATCCATGCTGATTGTTATTTATCACCTTATTATCTTCTAGATGTTTGCAAACTGATTACTTAATTATTTGCTCCATTATCTTTCCAGGTACTGGAGTTAAGATCACTGGTCTGTAATTCCCCAGGTTGTCTTTATTTCCCTTTTTATGGTTTGGCACTACCTTTGCCCTTTTCCAGTATAAGTAAGTGAGAAATAGGGAACTACTAAGGGTTATAGGGGAAAGGAGAGAGAAAAGAGCCAGAGGAAGTAAGAAAAGGGTGAGAGATAAGGGGACAGAGAAGGAAGAAAGGGATAAGAGTAAGGATAAAAAATAAAGAAGTCAGTCAGGAAGAACCCCTAAAACTTTCTCAGGCAGGCTCCCACTCACCGGTCTGCAGCCTAGGAGGAAGCCATGCTGAAAAGAGTAGAGGTTTTTGTTTTTGTTTTTAATGGCTATCATTATCCAGGTTCTGGAAATCTGGAGGGATGTACTTGCCAGGTAAGAATGAAGACTGGGTGGTATGTGGGGGCAGCTGGCTGAGCGCAGATTTGTTTGTTTGTTTGTGGTAATAGTGGTGTCTATTATACAGGGAAGACTATGGTTTTCTGCACTAATATGTACCTTGCAATTGTTGTGTGATTGGTAGATATATCAAGTCAATTCCCTGAAGGACATTCATGTTGATGCTACCAGTTTGAGTAATCAAGTAGTTGATTTTTCAAGGCTCCGAGTTTTCTCTGGGAAAAAAATCCTTAGGTTCATCTTTCAGTGATGGATATTTGATTTCTAAATGTCACAGCAATTACTAAGGCTTCAGACTCTTAGCACTTTTGAATGTGTTACACATTGTGGTTTGAAATCAATCAATGCAAAGCCATCCATCATATATTTGCCATTATATTTCCACGTTTTTTTTCACCTTTCTTAGTCATCATTGGAATAACCTGCCACTGTCCTTTTCATGAAACAATCCATCTTTCTGAATCATCCCTCAGTTAGAACTAAGCTCCAACAAAGACGGAATGACATATGCAATGTGAATGAGTGAATCTCAGCAATGCCCTCAGACCCTAGCGATTACAGCCAATACATCCCATGTTTCAGTTCAGTGACATATTTTGTGATGGTCTATGTGCAGAGGGTCTTGATCCCCTTCTCTCCATGAGGGTCCAGGGACGGAAAAAGACTGCCAAGAATCACCTCCCTTTCTACATAATGGAAAACAAAGTATGGCGTGTTCTCTCAGCATGTAGAATAGGAGAGTGGGAATGGGCCTACCAAATAGATGTAGTGTCATCAGTATTCCAAGTGAGCACATATATCAATCAACAAAGGCGGCATGGGTTTGACAACTATCAGTATGTTAGAACTCTGGGAAATTGAAATGGGAACTGAAGAGTCTGACTTGAAGAAGTAACGCTTTTCTTACAGTTTGGAAGTATCATCAGCATGAAGACTTCTGGCCACAGGACCCATTCAGATTACAAATGGTCACACAACAGGTACTTGCCAGTTAGCAACTTCAAAATGCATAGATCAGCTTACTATTGGTATTTTGGCCCATATATTACTTGTCCTACTGAAGCACAGCAACAGTAGAAAATCATGAAAGGGTTTTATGATCTGACCCACTTTCCATCTGTCCTGGGTGCAATCAATTACACCTGATTTCCACATCAGAATGAAAGAAGCCTTAGAAATAGAAGTTTTCAGCTCCATAAATATGCAGGTGGTGTGTGATGGCCAATATATTATTATTGATGGATTGACAAAAAATATTGGTGTGATGGTGTATACACCCCTCACTGATGAGGAAGGCACCAAAGAGACTCTGTGTATGGGGGTGGCCCTGCCCCTCCAGTCCTGACAATCATGTATAGTATGGAAGAGGCTTTTGAAAAGGAGGAATCTGTAGTCAGCTGAGGCAAGAGATCTCACATCACAAACAGGGAAATATCAGAAAAATGAAAATTATCATATCAAGGGCAGCAGAAAAATACTTGTATGTTAGTAATCTGCCAATGGAAAATATTCGTGCAATTTTGAATGAGGTTAATGGTGAAATATGATTAGTGTGGGGATCACAATTTTTTGTTGGAATGTCCACAGTTTGATAATACATGGTCAAGAAAAAAAAAATAATATCCTGGAAATTAAAACTAAACTGGATGGCATATGTATCCAGTAAAGATGTTGATTAAAAAGCTTGCTTTTAAAATTCCAGGGCATATTGCCTTTAGGCAAGACAGAAAACTAGGAAGAGGAGGAGGCATCTGTACTTTCATAAGGAAAAGATTAAACTACATAGCTATAAAGAACAAAGAAGTAAGTCTGGGATACAAAGCTGTTGAGATCCCAATAAAAAAGAGAAATGTTTCTTTAAGGATTTACAATATCTATAGCAAATGAGAATGCTCAGAGTTACAAGAAATAGTGAAGAATACTAAAAGACCATATATTATATGCAGTGACCTAAGTAGTCATAAAAAATGGTGGGGGCAGTAAGGCAGATAACAATGGTGCATGCTTAGAAAAGTTCATTGATTAAAACAATTTAATGGCTTTAAATGAAGGCACTCCAACTAGATTTAATGCAGCAGCTGATAGTTTTTCTTGCTTAGACCAGGTAATTATAACAACAGATATAGCAAGTACATGCAACTGGGAAATATATAAGGAAAAAGGAATGGGGAGTGATCATTTCCCTTTAACTATTACTTTTTCAAGAGCAAGGTAAGGATGAAGGTAATGGAAAATTACCCACCTGGAATTTTTAAGGAAGTTAACTGGAGCTCTTTATAAGTAAGTGTACTGAATTTGTGAATGTTCATTGTGTGTGTAATGACTGAGAATTTCAATGACAAGGCAATAAAGGGATTAATAGCAGCAGCTACAGTAGCCATACCTAAGATATTAAAGTATCCCAAAACTAAAAATTCACTTCCATGGTGGAATGAAGAATGCAAAAGAGCAATTAAAGAAAGGAACAAAGCCTGTAACAAGCAAAAAATACGAGTAGTAAAATTCTAATGAAATATAAAAGAAGTAATGCAGTAGCACAAAGAATTATTTAAAAATCCAAGAAAGAGTTGGAGGATGTACTGCAGATGAAGATATGAAGACATCAGAAATATACAGGCAAATTAGAAGAATGAACGGAATTCAGGCTGAGTAGTCACATCCCAGGTCTTATTGGGACTGACAAAATAGTAGAACTTTCTGAGGGGTGAGTAATGATAAAATCAAAGTGCAATTTTCTGCCAGATTAAAAGACAGTTCTTTGAAGAGAATCATGAACTTTTATGTAGGTGGGGTAAACAAGAAAATATTATACTGAATGAGTGGTTTTGTATGCGAGAACTTGAGAAAGCTATTAGTATCAGCAAGAATATATCCTCAGGTAAAGATAAGGTATGCAACATAATATTTAAATATCTCTCTGAAAAGTTTGAGGGCTCTCTTGGAATTATATAATATTACAGTAACTCCTCACTTAAAGTCATCCCAGTTAATGTTGTTTCATTGTTACATTGCTGATCAATTAGAGAACATGCTCGTTTAAAGTTGTGGAATGCTCCCTTATAATGTTGCTTGGCAGCTGCCTGCTTTGTCCACTGCTTGCAGAAAGAGCAGCCCATTGTAGCTAGCTGGTGGGGGCTTGGAAACAGGGTGACAGGCAGCCCCCCTATCAGCTCCCCGCTCCCCTAAATTCCCTGTGCGGCAGCCGCCCAGCAGGCTATCAATTGCTGGCAGTTCAGCTGTCCCCAGGGATTTCCCTACACTCCCCCTGAATTCCCCCCCCCCCGCCGTTTTGTGAACTAGTTACATGCAGTGTTGCCAATTTAGTAATTGTTTGGAAATTTGGATTGAAATTGAAACATTAATACACACTTTAAAAGCATATAACATGTATGATAAAATATGTGTATCTCAAAAAGTAGAATAGATTTGAAAAGTATGAACATAGACTAGCTTCCTTATACAGCTGTTGTTTTTTATGACAATGTCAGTGCATTCATTTCAGTGATGTTGGCCAACCTAATAATTTCAAATGATGATTTGTAAGCAAAGTGTAAATGTGCTCTCCCTGACGGCTAGTGATGAGCTGGGGGGAAGGCTTCAGGACCAGATTGTATTTACATTCACACCTAATCTACCTAGGTATCCAGTAAACAGAGCTGTGTTGCCCAAGTGGTAGATTTTGGCTGGGGTTGGGTTACAAATCACTTGAATGCAGGGGTGGGAGGGAATGAAATGTTGTTGTTCTTATTGTACAAGTAAAGGGCAGTAGAATTGTACTTAGCCTGCGCTGATTGAGGGCATCAAGAGAGAGGGTGGGGACAGGTGTTTTGCTTGATGGTCTGCCTGAGTCACAAGTACTATTTGACTTGCCCTTCTCCACTGTTTAAAGTCAGAGCTAATGAGGCTCCATAGATAGGTTTCAGAGTAGCAGCCGTGTTAGTCTGTATCCGCAAAAAGAACAGGAGTACTTGTGGCACCTTAGAGACTAACAAATTTATTAGAGCATAAGCTTTCGTGGACTACAGCCCACTTCTTCGGATGCATACAATCCGGAATAAATATTGAGGAGATATATATACACATGCATACAGAGCGGAATAAATATTGAGGAGATATATATATACACACATGCATACAGAGCGGAATAAATATTGAGGAGATATATATACATGTGTGTATANTACACACATGCATACAGAGCGGAATAAATATTGAGGAGATATATATACATGTGTGTATATATATCTCTTCAATATTTATTCCGCTCTGTATGCATCCGAAGAAGTGGGCTGTAGTCCACGAAAGCTTATGCTCTAATAAATTTGTTAGTCTCTAAGGTGCCACAAGTACTCCTGTTCTTTTTGCTTCATAGATAGTCTTTTGTTTTGTTAAGTGACTACTACAGCTGAAGTCACTGATAATCAGGTCTAAGTGCTTAGACCTGCTGTGGGACAGTGTTTCTGTGGAAGAGATGGCCCAGTCTGCACTAGCAGCGAGGTTTCCCCACTGAGAGCTCAGCTGAAATCACTGAGAGCTGGGTGGAACCTCAAGAGACCAACTCGCAGAGGTCACAGTGGCAGGTGGCAGCAGAAGGTTATGGTACAGGGCCATTGGCAACAGAGCGATGGAGTGAACGGTGGCACAACGGGCTGCTGACGGGGGAGCAAAAGGAGCAGCTGCCCCAGGGCCGGTGATTTAAAAGGGTCCGGGGCTCCAGCTGCCACTACTGCGGCAGCGGCTGGAGCCCGGGCCCTTTAAATCGCCACTGGAGCCCCTGGCTGTGTGGGCCAGGTAGCATGGATGGGCTGGCTGGGGGAGGCTGACCCCTCAGCCCTGCCCCTCACCCAAGGCTCCACCCCTTCCGGGGGGGGCCAGAGACAGCCTCCATACTGGTAAGAGCTCAATTTTACTTTCACCCCTGCCTTAGAAAGGCATTGTTACATTGCCTGAAGGACACAGGGCAGACTGAGAGAATATAAGCTACTGAGTATTTAGGAATTATAGTTGGTCATATCTATAAACTAATTAGTTAAGTCTGTTTCACCATTTAAGAAAAAGAAAATTAAAAAGAAAAGTTCAATGGGTACTCAAAATATTTGCCTACAGCTGCTTGTTCCCAGCCCTGTTTCAGCCTTGATCCTGCTTTGGACCTAGTCTTACCCTTGTCTTGCTTCACTCCAGGTAACCTGATCCTTATCCTTGGCTCTGATTTCTGACTTTGGCTCTGGCATCTGGCCTCTCACTCTGGTTCTGACCATTGGCTCCGATTCCTGACTTTTGACTTTGGCTCTGACCCTTGGCTCTGGCACCTGGCCTCTGACTCCAACTCTGACCCTGGACTCCAACTCCTGATTACCAACTCCTGCTCCAACCAGGAGGGAGGACCGCCCACATCCAGATCACTGTCAATTATTACAGAAATGCCTAGAGAATCCTAATGAGATCAAGACCCATTGTGATAATCACTGTAAGCTCTTGGGACAAGGACTATCTCTTTCTATTTAGAAAAACACAACACACAAAGCAGAGAGAAAAAAGGAGAATTATCCCTATTTTAGTGATGAGGAACTGAGCCACAGATAGATTAAGTAATATGCTGAAGATCACATAAGAAACCTGGGCAGAAACAAAAAAACTGAACTCAGATCTAGTGAATCAGAGAATATCAGGTTTGGATGGGACCTCTGGAGGTCATCGAGTCCAACCCTTTGCTCAAATCAGGACCAATCCCCAACTAGCCCCCTCAAGAATTGAGCTTACAATGCTGGGTTTAGCAGACCAATGCTCAAACCACTGAGCTATCCCTCTCCCCCCCAAGTCCAGTGCCTTGCCCACAAAACCTTTCTTTCTTCCTGAGAGGATGATATCAAATCCACAATTGGCTATGAACATTTTGTATACGCAATCCTCTATTTACAACAAAAAAGACTTTGCAATTTAAAAAAAAACCTATACAGACAGGTTCCACTATATTATCCTCACCACAGCTCACATATACATTGGCGAAGAGCATACAGGGGATGTTTTGTATGCTGGATGAGAGTGGCAGAAGGTACTGTGGTGATATACTGTATGTCCTAAATTTTGTCTTATCTCAGTTTTGATTAATTCTACTCACAGCTGCTGCAACAACAGGAAAGTAATGTCTACTCTTTCTTTGAATCACTGCTTGCTCTCTTTTGAATCAGCTAAACTCATCAATATTCCTGCATTGCTTTTTAATATATGACTTTCAGAATTTCTTAAATCTGTATCAATCTTGACAATTACCATTTTTTTTTACCTCTGATAACACTTCTCTCTCTTTCACCAATGGGAGTGCAAACTAATCTCATTTTCTGTAAAATCTCATTAAATCTTAATCCTAATTCACTTTCATTGTGGCAGCAGCTGTGTCATTGGCATTATAATTGCTAACTGCCTCCTGGTTTACCTGTTCAAATTCAAGAAAAACCAGTTCTGTTTCATCCTTTGCAGATGAATCCCAAGTATCTTGACTGTATTTGCAGAGAGCTGGAGCCCTAATGGGAGTTCAGGAAGTGTATATGAGTCATTTTGCCATGTTGCATTGCTGAGTAAAAAATTATTTCTTGTTTAAGCTCTTATATTCATGCTTATTTCCAATGTTTGGTTTGGTAGAACCATCTTTTGATTAATTTTCCTCTGCACTGTCATCATAAGTACCCAATCCTGTATTGCTTACTCAGTCAAAACTCCTACTTGAGATGCAATGGGAGTCTTGTTTAAGTACTGCTGCTGATTTGCATCCAACCTTCCTGAAGTTCTTTCTACTACTGCAGTGTACTGCATGGCAAACAATGAGAGCAGGGCGATCACCCTGCTTCGGCCTTGGAAGGGTAAAAGCAGCCCCAGAGAGAAGGTTTAGAGAAGGGCAACTAAAATGATTAGGGGTTTGGAACGGGTCCCATATGAGGAGAGATTAGAAGCTAGGACTTTTCAGTTTGGAAAAGAGGAGACTAAGGGGGGATATGTTAGAGGTATATAAAATCATGAGTGATGTGGAGAAAGTAGATAAGGAAAAGTTATTTACTTATTCCCATAATACAAGAACTAGGGGCCACCAAATTAAATTAATGGGCAGCAGGTTTAACACAAATAAAAGGAAGTTCTTCTCCACACAGCGCACAGTCAACTTGTGGAACTCCTTGCCTGAGGAGGTTGTGAAGGCTAAGACTATAACAGCGTTTAAAAGAGAACTGGATAAATTCATGGTGGTTAAGTCCATTAATGGCTATTAGCCAGGATGGTTAAGGAATGGTGTCCCTAGACTCTGTTTGTAGAGGATGGAGATGGATGGCAGGAGAGAGATCACTTGATCATTACCTGTTAGGTTCACTCCCTCTGGCATTGGCCACTGTCGGTAGACAGGATACTGGGCTAGATGGACCTTTGGGCTGACCCAGTATGGCCGTTCTTATGTTCTTATGTTTGTTTGTTATTTGTAATGTGGTTGTGCCAAGGGATCTCAGTCATGGGTTAGGTACCCTCGTACTAGGGTGCTATATAAACACATAATCAAAAAGATGACAACCTAAATATAAGACAAGAGGCAACAACTGAGGCTGGCATCACTGACAGTGTGGAGGCAGGAGCTGATGTCTCAGTAGCAGATACGAGCATACTAGAAGGGCAAGGATAGGCCTTGAGGGCTTTAGAAGTGAAGACAAGTAGTTTGTGTTTGCTGTGTTGAAGAAGGTGGAGTCAGTGTAGAGAGGGAAAAAGAGGAGTGACATGGCTGAAGAGATGAGCTGGGAAAATGATCAGTTTGGGCTACACTGAGCTTAAACTGACAGCTGGATATCCATGAGGAGATGTCAGAGAGACAGGCCTAGATTTTAGTTTGGTCAGAAAGAAAAAGGTCAGGATTGGGGACATAGGTTGGTGAATCATCAGCATAATTGAAGCTGTACATGAATGAGACTGCCCAGTGTGACAGACCCAGACCAGTGGGATACAGGAGTCTGGTAGAGGGCAAATATACTGGTCACTGGATTAATAGTTTTCTGTTCCCTGAGTGACCAGAGCAGGGGCTGCACTAGAGTAATCAGGAACCTGCTAGAACCAGTTAAGGCAGGCAGGCTAATTAGGACACCTGGAGCCAATTAAAAAGAAACTGCTAGAATCAATTAAGGCAGGCTAATCAGGGCACCCGGGCTTTAAAAAGGAGCTCACTTCAGTTTGTGGTGTGAGTGTGAGGAGCTGGGAGCAAGAGGCGCAAGGAGCTGAGAGTGAGAGGGTGTGCTGCTGGAGGACTGAGGAGCACAAGCATTATCAGACACCAGGAGGAAGGTCCTGTGGTGAGACTAAGGAAGGTGTTTGGAGGAGGCCATGGGGAAGTAGCTCAGGGAGTTGTAGCTGTCATGCAGCTGTTACAGGGGGCACTATAGACAGCTGTAGTCCACAGGGCCCTGGGCTGGAACCCGGAGTAGAGGGCGCGCCCAGGTTCCCCCCAAACCTTCCAATTGACCTGGACTGTGGGTTCTTCCAGAGGGGAAGGTCTCTGGGCTGTTCCCCAACCCACATGGTGAATCCCTGAGGCAAGAAAATCCGCCAATAAGTGCAGGACCCACCAAGATAGAGGAGGAACTTTGTCACACCAGACACAGGATGTAGAGATAGAAGAAGAGAGGTATATCAATTGTCTAACTTGTTGATAACTGTGGTTATCAATGGTTAAGTAAGTTTATCCAAGATCTGCTCCTCAGCTCACAAGCATATATTTAGTTTTATTGTCACTGATTGTAAATCTTTTTCTTGCCTCTTCCTTCAAGACTTCAGTCAACCTTTGTACCATGTTTTCTGTTTCTCCTACAATAGTCAGATAATCAGCATATCCAGAAAGTCAGCGCAGTCTATTTCAGAGGCAGCAGAAACAAACTGTGAATGGGGATGTGTGGAAATCCCTTTATCAGATGCAGTTCCAGAATAGATGGATAAGAGGCAGCACCTGGCTATGTCCTGACACCATCCAGCTGACCTCAGATTCTACACCTACATGATGACTCATGCCACAGACATTGGGAGCCTGTCCTACCCCTTCCACTCACATATGCTTCTGCACTACTATCCACTTGAAAGCATACTGGGGATAATGCATCTGAAGGGGACACTACAATCTGCCCCTAAGTGCCAAGGCAAATAGAAGTGTGGGGATTAATGGATTAAATTATTTAAAATATCATCAAGGAATTCAGAGTCCCAGCTGCGAATAATTCCTTTTCTACAATGATGCATTCAGATGCAGCTGAGTCTATTTGGATTCAGGCTCTTAAAAATGGGTCAGCTACTCTTACAATAATAACAATGAAGAAATGGAGATTTGCTAACCAGAAGATGAGATACGGAGTCCTAAAGACATCAGACTTTCCCTGTTTGTTGTTTGAAGTTCAGACAGGTAACCTGCATGAATGGAATATGGCCAGAGATTTTGCTGGCTGGTGTTTTGAGTTTGAACAAGATCCTTAGACATTTGCTGAAGAACCGAACCCAAAAAAGTGAACCGGGAGGGATATCTGCCAAACGTTAGTTGAAGTCTGAGGTTTTGAATCTTTAACAAGAGGCTTTTCTCTCAACTCTTTTTAGATGTCTACGTTAAATAAGCGTTAAAAACAAAAATAATTTGTAAACATTCTGAATAAAAATTATTTTCAGTGAATTGGGTTTTGATTCTTTGGTATCTGTGACATTATAAACAATACTTGAGTCCTAAATAAAAAAGTGCCAGAACACACGTATTTACAGTACTATCACTAATATATTTTCTTTTCTTTTTTTTTTTTTTTTTAAACTTCCTTTCATGGGCGCCGACTCCGTGGGTGCTAGGGGCTGGAGCACCCATGGGGAAAAAAAATAGTGGGCGCTCAGCTCCTACCAGCCACAGCTGTTTGGGGACACAGCCAAATAGCTGATAGGCAGCACCGCCAAACAGCTGTTTGGCAGCTCAGAATGGGGCTTGCAAGAAGATGGAGAGCAGCAGGCAGGCAGGGCCTTGGTGAGGGAGCAGAGTGGGGGCAGGAAGAGGTGGAGCGAGGCTGGAGCCTTGGGGAAGGGGCTGGAGTGAGGATGGGACCTCAGGGGAGGAGGTGGAACGGGGGTAGGAAGAGGCAGAGTGAAGGTGGAGTCTTAGAGGAAGGGGGGTGGGGCCTTTGGGAAGAGTTGGGGTACAGCACTCTATGCTAAAAGTTGGCACCTATGCTTCCTTTCATGCCTTATTAAGTTATACAGAAGCAAAAAAGGGAAAAATCTGTATAAATAAATATTAACATTTTGTGGATTACCTAAAGAGTTTTAGTCTTCTCAAAACTGGATACATATTGTAGCTAATATGCACTTGGTGTTCTTCCTCTTCCCCCCGCTCCCAATGAAATAAGTCCTCACTTGTTTGTTGTGAAGCTATGCTATGGCTGAAATATGCAGATTTATTCTAAATAGGTCCTTTCCCTGAAAAATGAAGTCATCAAAATAAGGGCATAAAAGTGCATAGTTCATCTGAAACATAATTCAGCTCTAATAATACTGCTCTACAGCCAAAATGCTTCTGAAATAAATGTAGTCAAACTTTACTAATTCTAGGTCACTGAGAATGAAAATGATGCTTAAAATTGTTGATTGGCTCTAGTTTTCAAGATACGCTATTGGGTCAATATATACGACCCTTGACTTGGGAATGGCGGAGGATAAGTGAGTTATAAAGGGAAGGGATCTCAATTTAAACCAGAAATGACTAAAATACATCTTTGACTGGATCTATGAATAAATCTATGACTGGGTTTGGACAGTACTTGCTTTTTAGGCAAAACAATGAATGATGCAATCTGAAGCTCGTATTGCGTCATACATGATATGAATTGCATCATGTTATTCCTAGAAGTCATGGATGATGCAATCATAACGAAGCTTACATCACTCTGCTGAACAAATTGCCCTATATCAGCTCTAGAAATCATACAGTGTCGTACTCTCTTATTTGTCAATGTTTGATTTTGCAAAGGGACACATTTCTGTTTAGCCAAAGTGAGCAGAGATGCCTCGTACTTGTGTGAACAGTGCAGATAACTTCTGCTATGTTTGTGGTGAAGTGACTTTTGCATCACAAAAGCGCAGTATAACCATTATGGTTAAGAAAGCCTATCACCTTTATTTTGGCTGCAAAATTGGAGGTCAGGACAAGAGGTGGGCCCCACACAGATGCTGCAACACTTGTGCAACAAATCTTCACCAGTGGTTGAACAGGAAAAGGAAATCTATGCCTTTTGCAGTGCCAATGATTTGGAGAGAGCCAACAGATCATACCAGCAATTGTTACTTCTGCATGGTGCCTCCAGTTGGGAAAGGTGTGTCAAAGAAGAAAAAGTGGAGTATGCATTATCCAAACATTCCATCAGCTATACGCCCAGTACCCCACGGAGAAGGACTGCCGGTTCCTGATGCATCAGAATCATTCTCACTTGAGTCAGACGAGGAAGAGGAAGAGGATGAAACTTCTGGTCCTGAACCATCAATGTCACAGGACCCACATTTTCTCCCATCCTCCTCCTCTGAACCACACCTCATAACACAAGGTGAACTGAATGACCTTGTCAGGGATTTGGAACTACTCAAGAGTAAGGCAGAGCTGTTGGGCTCCAGACTACAGCAGTGGAATCTCCTGGCAGGTGATGTTAGGGTTTCCATGTTCCGTGACCGTCAAAAGGATCTTGTCCCATTCTTCTTCATGGAAGGTGATCTTGTAGCCTGCAACAACATCGATGGTGTGATGGCAGCCCTCAACATCGTTCACAATCCAGATGAGTGGAGACTGTTCATTGATTCATCGAAGACGAGTTTTAAAGCTGTTTTGCCATCAATTCCAGTTGGTCATGCAGTCCATATGAAGGAAACCTATGACAACATGAAACAACTTTTGAGGTGCATAAACTATGACCAACATCAGTGGCAGGTTTGAAGGTTGTTGCTCTCTTGCTTGGTCTGCAGACTGGATACACAAAGTACTGCTGTTTTCTCTGCGAATGGGATAGTCGTGCAAGAGTTTCCCACTACATCAAGAAAGATTGGCCACTCCAACAGTCATTGGAGCCTGGGAGGAAAAGTGTTCAGCATCCACCACTTGTTGAATCAAGGAAGATTTTGTTACCACCCTTACACATCAAGCTGGGTCTGATGAAGAACTTTGTCAAGGCCATTGACAAAACACAAGCAGCTTTCAAGTACCTCCGTGGAAAATTTCCAAGGTCAAGTGAAGCTAAGATAAAGGAAGGTGTCTTTGTTGGTCCTCAGATTCGTGAACTTCTTTGAGATGATGCATTTGTCCATGCACTGCGTGGCAAGGAAAAGACGTCATGGAAAGCCTTCCAGTTAGTGGCAATAAATTTTCTCGGAAACAACAAGGCAGACAACTACAGGTTGTTGGTGGAAAACCTCCTCAAGGCATACAAAAGCCTTGGTTGCAACATGTCACTAAAGATACATTTTTTGCACTCTCACCTAGATTTTTTTCCACCGAACTGCGGAGCAGTGAGCAACAAGCACGGCGAGCGATTTCACCAGGACATTGCAACAATGGAGAAACGCTATCAGGGCAAATGGAGCCCATCAATGCTTGCAGACTATTGCTGGACAGTGACAAGAGATGCTCCATTTAATGAGTACAAGAGACAAGCCAAGAAGCGCCGAGTAGACACTGAATAGGATTAAACTATGTACATAATAGTTTTTTTGCCTTTTGTTTCATAATACATTTTATTTATATAACCCTTTTGCTGAATTTTAAAGTGTTACATAAACAGGACAGGTGAAATATCATCATGTAAAGCAACCATAAACACATGAAAAGACCTAGGTTTACAATTTATGATTAAAACTCTACTATCTACACAATATACATAGACATAAAATGTAAAAACTTAAATATCTTAGAAACGGTAGCCATTCAGTTGTTTTAATTGTCATATTTGAATTCAGCACATCAAAATACATAATAAATAGCACATTTTATCTCTGAAGCAGACGACTTCTCAAAAATTGTAGACCAGTGTAAGCTCTATATTTGTCTGATCACAAGTTATTTACACTGCTGAGCATTTGTTTCCACGGGATCATTGACTTGATTACAGTACAGAAATTCTAGTACATATGGAGCATAAAGAAAGAAAAAGCAAAAAAAGGAAAAGATTGTCCTCGTCTCTGATTAGGAGAAATCAGATATTGAAGCTGTTTGAGAGTGTGCCCAACTTGTTCAAAGAACCAATTATCATCCACATTAACCAAAGCTTCCCCTAGCAGCTGCTGTAAGTGCAGAACATGTCAGTTCCTGGCTTAAGATGAAGCAAAATTTTATCACTACTGAATTATCAGTTTCCATCTGTGCTGAGATTTGAAATGGCATTCAAATAAAAAGGTGCTAACACAGTTTCAGATTTCAATGTGGACAAAGCTATAACTGCAGCACCTTTTTGTATGCACCATACATGTCAATGGCAGACATTCAGTGAACTCTTTTCAAATGTTGTCTTCAAGGATATATTTGGCAACTTTGAGGTACAGGAAAAAATTTTAGTGAGTCAGATTTTCAGTACAGAATTCAGCTATGCCATCAGACCACTTTGAGTTATCAGCTTTTCACTGGAACCAGCACATACAATTCTGCCCAAAGTGTTAAATCAAAAGTAGGCTGGCTTACTTTGGAATTCCCAGATTCCAGATCAAAAAAACCTGAGATGGATGTACTATTTTGTTGCTAAATACTCTTTGTATAATTCTAAAATTCGAGCAAACTTCAAAAGGCAGAGAAGAGAGATCTAATAGGAAAATACAATAGCAGCTGTGAAAACTCTTCACAATATCATTAAAAGGCATTGACATTCCTGGCAGAAGAAAGAAACTAATTACATACTCTGATAACCAGTGTGACTACAGTATGTTTTAGGACCAAATTCCACCCTTTTTGTGATCTGTGCACTTAAGTGTGAAAATCTTTGCAGATGTCTGCACAGTACAAGGGCAGTATAATGCACTTGGTGTGCTGTCCTTGCTTTTTGGATCTGGCTCTGACTTCTATTTCAGTAAAGTACTCCTTTCTTCTTGTCCTACACTATTACATGGGGCTGTCATCCTTCATCTCATAGTATTTTGTTGTTGGGGAAAATGATTCCTTTATACAGGATGCATAGTTTGAAAAGTGTTGTGGGATCTCTTGAGCTGAAAGGTATAAATATATGTGATAGATTTTTCGTTAGTTGTCCACAACAGGCTTCTTAGTCCCTTCCCTGCCTGCACCAACAATTATTTGTATTTTCTTATTCTGAGTAATATTCTTATGAGGTGACGTAAAAGGTCACAAACTCTGATAAAAGGGTTTTGTGCAGGTAAAGGGGGTTGGGGGACTAGAATTTATTCTCATCATGTGGGCAGGACACAGGGCTGCTGTGTCATTCCCCACTCCTGTGACTGGTCCATTGGATCTGCATAAGTGTGGGTTCAGTGGCCTCTCCTCTAGCCTGCCCCCCCTCTGCCATTCTATTCAAATCCAGCGCAGAGATTTTCTATACAGCATGAAAAAGAGTGCAGAAGCCATCTTGACCATTCTGCCTTGCCCCACTCCCAGCCTTACTATGGGACATAAGTGATATATAGGTTTTTCTATGGACCCTCTGCTCTTGGATGAATTTCACCCACTGTAAATTTAGTATCATTTGACAGTAATTAACAGTTCTCTGAAACTTCAAGCTGACCCTTTAGTTTACATAATGCAAAAGACTGGAAGATAGCTAAATGTACAGAATTGTAACTTGGATAAATATCTTACAAATCCTGGATTTTTGGCCAAACATTGACATTTTTAGTTGATTGTGATTCAAGGTGCACATAAATATCTGTCTGCTCCGAAAAAAATATCTGAAAATACTTGATTGGCAATACACAAATGTTTTGTAGACAGACAAATTACGCAATTTAATCTTTGGCAAGCAACAAGGGAACATAGAGATTAATAGGATTGACATTGTCTCAACAACAAAATACAATGCAGCTGTACTTTAGACAGTCTGTGACACATATTGCAATCCCATGCAGTATCTTTGGCAGGGCCGGCTCTAGGCACCAGCAAAACAAGCTGGTGCTTGGGGCGGCACATTTTTAGGGGCGGCATGGCCGGCGCCAGAATGCCGCCCCTAAAAATGTGCCCCGGCCGCCCTAGCTCACCTCCGCTCTCAAGCTCTCAAGTGTGGGAGGGAGGGGGAGCAGCTTGGGGTCTCCCCCTCCCTCCCAGGCTCTCAAACCTGGGAGGGAGGGAGAGATCCCGAGCGGCCATTTTGCGCGCCGCTGCTCCCCCTCCCTCCCAGGCTTGAGAGCCTGGGAGGGAGGGCGAGACTCCGAGTGGCCGCGGCGCGGCGCCGCTTCTCTCCCTCCCTCCCTCCTAGGCTTGAGAGCCTGGGGGGAGGAGGCAGGGCTGGGGATTTGGGGAAGTGGCGGAGTTGAGGCGGGGCTGGAGTAATTAAATAAGGCGGGGGGGGGGGGCGGCCAAAATTGTTTTTGCTTTGGGCAGCAAAAATCCTAGAGCCGGCCCTGATCTTTGGGACTATTATATTACATTTATGAATGGCTTATGTAGTGGTGCTGGAACAATTTGTATAGTGGGGGAGCTGAGAGCCATTGAATCAAACTGTAAACCCTGTATATGATGGAAACCACCTCAAGCCAGGAGCCGCTGCTGCATGTCCAACACCCCTAGTTCCAGCACCTATGGATTTAGGTATGATTGTGTTCTACTCCATGGGTGAGGGTTATCACAGCTCCTATAGGAGCTAAAACAATAGGGGGTGATTACCCCTAAGATTAGGGTGACCAGACAGCAAGTGTGAAAAATCGGGACAGGGGGTGGGGGGTAATAGGAGCCTATATAAGAAAAAGATCCAAAAATGGGACTGTCCCTATAAAATCAGGACATCTGGTTACCCTACCTGAGATTGTAAACAACTCCAGAGAAGTCCCACCATGGGGTGGTTTACATATACTGGTTCAGGCTCAGATTTCCAGAGACTAGGAAACAGAGAGAGCTTTGGTGTAAAAGGATGAGCTTGAACTGACTCCTGGCCTTCATTTTGATTCAGCAAACAAACATGACTTTGTTCAAGAGGACACCCTGATCCTTGCTGAAGGGTTGGAAGGGATGTTGGTCTGTCAGATGCCCCATGTGGAAGTTGGGTGATTTCTGGTATGTTTAGTGTGAGTTTAAATCTATCTATTTTTATATGTTCTCTCTGCAATGGTTCTGCCATAGGAATAAATGTGCTTGCTTGGAAGAGCTGTGTGGTCACTAGTAAAAACACTGTCTTTGTCTTCTGAGAGAAAGCAATGCACAGGGGCTGGTCTTTAAGCAAACTGGCTTGCTGGGGATATCACAATGGATGGCAGAAAGCTGTGCAGCCTTAAAACCCCAGGTCAGGAAAGAGAGAGACACAGGTTCCAGAGGATAGTTTTCAGAGAATAGTTACAGGATTTAATTCATGCCTGACACAGTCTGAGTGGTGCCGTCAATTGGCCCCCCAACTGCACCAGGGAAGACAATGGTGCCCTGTCAGGAGAAGGCAACTTTGGAGGGTTGTGGAGGCTTTGTCAGCTGGTGGAGACTGCCTGAGAGATGTGCTGAATCAGCAAGTACTGCGGCTGTCACCGCCATGTGCCTCCGTGGATAGTGTTTCTGGATATATGTCGACCAGCTGTGGGCTTCTTGGGAGAGCAGGGGTCAAAGGTGTCTTTTACTGCTGTAATCCCCTCCTGGCATTCTTTTCTATCATGGAGGTCCTTGTGCCCTAGTTTATGTCAGTGGAATTGAGCCCTTAGATTTTGACAGAGGGAGAGAGTGATAAACAAGGGAGAAGAGATGAAATGAAAAGAGATGGAGGAAATGCAAAAGAGAAAATGTGTTCTGATTTCTCATATCCTATTCAGCTGTGCTTGGAAGGTAAATGAAAAATGCTGCAACCATGCCAGGAGCCTGATATACTGTACTTTCATGGCTGCATTCTCTACAAGTAATTTCCACTGTGATGTGATTCCTTCATGGATTGGGTTGTTAAAAGTTATGGAAAATGGAGACTAGAGAGCTGAGATCAGATCTTTCACAGATGAAACTACACAGATGTAACCCATTCAGAGATGTAAGGTAATATTCCACAAGCTGTACAGCTATTATATAGAGAGGTATCAATAGACAGCGACAAGTTTCCATACCATTACACAATTAAAATCCATCAGTGCTCCATAGAGATTGGGCTACATCAAAACTAGTGAGAATAGGGCTGTAGGGAGGAGCTGCTTTTCATGCCATTCTCCCCACCCATGCCTTACTCTAAGGAAGCAGGGATATCTGCTTACAGATCACCACCTATGTTAATGCTGCTTGAACCAGCATTAACACTGGCTTTGTATCTGCACCTCCTTAAGGTTCTCATTCAGGAAGTTACTTATAGCATGTACTTAACTTTAAGCAGGAGAATAATCCCACTGAAGTCACTAGGACTACTCGTGCTAAATACATAAAGTAACTTGCTGAGTTGAGACCTCTAAGAGGTGGATTTTGTGCAAGCATGGAGTGCTTGGCTAATGGAAGCAGAGCTTCTACAAGAAGACACGCTATAATTGGGAGAGGGTGGCCAGAGAAGGTACACAGAGGTGCTGATTCCCCAGAGGACTTAGTTCCTCTCCTATTTCCAAATCCTCAGGATCCATGGAGTTAAGGCATTAGCCTTCCCCCACACACCCCGCCCTCGACTCTTCCATGGCGTACTTTCTCACAGGGAAGATTTTTAGGGGCCCCCTACAATCCCCTTTTCAGTGAGAGGGTACATTTGGCCTTTGTTTATTACGTCAAAAGTCAGCAATAACCTGTCCACAACTGTGCTTGTGAGACCTAACACAAAGACCTTTGGCATTTTGCTAACTCTGCCTATTCTTGGTCCAAAGATATGCCTTTGTGGATATCAGTTACTAGAAACATCGACAGTGTATGGAGCTGGAGATGACAGAGTTAGAGAAGATTAGAAAATAGACAAGGAAGGTGATTTCTACTCCTAATTTGGGGAAATTACGCTAAGAACTGGAAGATAGGCAGTGCAGATCCAAGATGCTATTTACTCCTTAGTTAAATAGCCTGGCACTCTATGTTTCAGTAAATGTCAGACACATTTTCAATATCAAATCTGTCTGGTGTCTCATTAGAAACTGATAAAGGGAAGAGTGCTCTTCTACTTTAACTAACCCTGGTTAATGCAGTATGCTCTGTCATATTTCCATGATCTCACATGTATATCCATCCATGGTCAGCACAAATTTCAGCCAAACTTTTATAAAGATATCTAATAATAATCAACCTTTTAAGTCCATTGTGCATAAAACTCAGCAATAGACAAGCTTCATCTTTTCTTCATTTGATGAATCATTTCCTTTAGAGATAGGTGTGACACCTGACCCATCTTTCAGTACTAATTCAATGGAACACGCACATAACGTATTCTCAGTACTAGCCTCACAGCTGGCTCTTCCACAGTCCGCATTCTGTTTAATTTCTGAGTCACAGATGACTTTGCAGCCAATCTATTTTTACTATTTTCTGGCAGATAGCTATGCTGAGGTATAACTCCATTTATATAAAGAGGCTATTTCCACAGCCGGTACCTGAGCTCATTCAAATGTATCATTCATCAAAAGAAGTACTTCATATAAGTATTGCTTTTCTTTGCATTTAAAGCAATGTGCTCTTGAAAGAGTTTGTATCAGCATTACAATTTTTTCTGAAAAAGTATATATGTACCACTGAATATTAGATCCGATATAAGCCACATTTTCACAGGCTGACACTGAAATTGTACATAAATTGCAAACATGTGTGTGCCAAACAGGCATTTGCATGCAAAGTGAGTAATTGAGTGCCCAAATGCAAGTTTTCTGGCATAACTTACTTTGGTTCTCCATATTTAAACATCTGGCCCAAAAATATCCTGAATATAATACAATTTATGCTCACTTTCGAAAAAGATATTTAAAATATGACTTTTGTCCAAAAGACATTTGGAGTGAAACTTCCGAGTGGTGTGGGACAAGAAAGAAACATGGTGCCACAGGTTCAATTGTGTTTGCCAGATTGACATGTCAGGGCTTTTTAAACATTTTCTAGAATAGCATGAATTTGTTGTAAATGCACATGACCATGTAAATGACTCCCTGATGGTGTTGCTGTAAATCTCTTGGTACACCAAAACCTTTAGTTTCAGTGGGTCTTAAGCACAAGTGCTGTCCTGAATTGGACATGCTGCTACAGTAGTATAGTACCCTCCCACTTGTCCAATTCCACCTGCCTCCTCTGTTTCTGCATAGAAGACATAATATATGCAGAAATGTTAGCACATCAGTATCTCATCTGGATTTTGTTAAAGTAATGTGGTAATGGAAAAAGATGCTTTTCCCCAATGGGATGGTGTACTGTTAGTCAAATGTATTGTATATGCTGTCACAAAATCACAAGAAAAATCCGATTCATTAATACTTTATTTAAAAAAAAACTTACAGCCAAGTTTGTTTACTCAGAGAGAGAACAATTTTGAAAACATATGTGGAAGAAACACAGCTCCTGATATTATGCCAGACATACAGCTTTTATCAACACTGATTAGGGCCTGATACTCCTCTCACACCAGTTTTACACCACAGTAACTCCAGTGATTTTCTGGAGTAACTATGAAATTCAGGTGGTGTAAGTGAGAGGAGAATCCAGTCCATAACGTTCACTGAAGAGTAGGTAATCTTTGTAGATAATCCAGTAGACCAAATAAAAATTTAACACTTGCCATTATTGTCTAGCTATAGCTGTCAAGTATCAAAGGGGTAGCCATGTTAGTCTGGATCTGTAAAAGCAGCAAAGAGTCCTGTGGTACCTTGTAGACTAACAGACGTTTTGGAGCATGACCTTTCGTGGGTGAATACCCACTTCTTCGGATGCAACTGAATTGTTTCCCATAAGTAGTTGCATCCGAAGAAGTGGGTATTCACCCACGAAAGCTCATGCTGTTAGTCTATAAGGTGCCACAGGACTCTCTGCTGCTTTAGCTATAGCTGGTGTATTAATTTTCTTTACAATGTGTGATGAGACAAATATCAATGTGATATATGTTAACAGGCAATTTTACTCACTCATATATTCCACACTCTAGAGAAATAAATTATAACATAGTTTTATTAGTCATAATTTTCACTGAGAGGTAAAAACTCACTACTTTAGTCTGATGCTACACCTCTAACTCAGGCAAAACACACATTAAAATCAAGTTTTGGCTAGGTAAGCAGTGTAAGATCAGCTCAAAACAAAGTATTTGTACCACTTTGAATCAACATACTGTGAAGATGCCTTTTACTATTTGAACCGCTTTAATTTCTTGCTATTATGACAGAAGGAAATTAATACAGAAGCTATGGCATGTTAAGCCTGATGTTGGTGCCTGACTCAATGGACATTTTTTCCCAGTTATATGCAAGTCTTAAAGAGCCATACCACTGGTAAATAACTGAATCATGATGCATCACACCCACATAAAGGAAAAATAGCTTCCACAGTGGAATAAAGTTCCCCTCTTCAAAAATCAATATGTACCTTGTGATGACAGGTTTCATCACTATAGGAAGAGGTGGGGTGTTTTGGGTGATTAAGCTTGAGGGACACATGATGACATGCTGTAAATTGCCAAAACATGATGACTCAATGTTTAAGCATTTTTCATCACTTATGAAGTTGATGATGATAATAATAATAGTATAATAATGTGTTACACTTTGCAAGCATTAGCTAATTATTCTCCTAAATGTTCTTGTGAAGTAGCTAAGTAGTATTATCTCCATTTTACAGATGGGTCATTTTTAACTCAAGACTGGATGTTTTTCTAAAAGATAGGCTCTAGGAATTATTTTGGGGAAGTTCTATGGCCTGTAATACAGCAGGTCAGACTAGATGATCACAATGGTCCCTTCTGGCCTCTCAACCATGAAGAATTTATGCCTTATTTCCAGACTTAAGTTGCTTAGCTTCAACTTCCAGCCATTGGATCGTGTTATAACATTCTCTGCTAGCTTGAAGAGCCCATTATCAAATATTTGTTCCCCATACGGTACTTATACACTATAATCAAGTCACCCCTTAATCTTTTCTTTGTTAAGCTAAATAGAACGAGCTCTTTGAGTCTATCACTATAAGGCATGTTTTCTAATTCTTTAATCATTCTCATGGCTCTTCTCTGAACTGTCTTCAATTTATCAACATCCTTTTTGAATTGTGGACACCAGAACTAGACACAGTATCCCAGCAGCAGTTGCACTAGTGCCAAATACAGAGGCGAGATAACGTCTCTGCACTGGGAGGTCATGTTTAGCTGATTATCCACCATGACCTAATGTCTAATTGTATGAGTATAGTCAGGCCCATCCCAAAAGCTCAGGTGATTCTTATATCTGATGTCATAATGACACTAATTGACTCAACCAATCATCACCCTTCCTTTCCAGTTTATTTGAATGCTTCAGTTCTATTGGATGAAATGAGTCAAAGGAATAAAGGGTAGGTTCACTTGGATGCAAACAGAAAAACATTCTCTCCATGTTCCTATGACTGAGCCACCAGGTGTCATTCTCCTACAGATTTGCCAACTCCATGGGTTTCCGGAAGATTACATGTTTTCAGACTCATCTATGGCTCTGTGGAGAAAACCCCTCATCCACAGGGAAATCAACTTGACTGGCTGGCTGCCCTTTCCCCAATTCTTCACGTCCTGGGGAACAGAAGCCAGGCAGAGCTCCTATATAGGCTGATGAACCGTTTGGTTCCTCAGCCTATTTTGCAGGCAGAGCTCTGTGTCTCCTCCCATGCCCACATGTGAAAATAGAGGGCTGAGTGCTAATGTATTGCTCAGCCCCTTGATCTCAGGTCTTGGCTACACTTGGGACTTCCCAGCGCTGCCCCGGCAGCGCTGTGAAGCGCAAGTGTAGTCGCACCGCCAGTGCTGCGAGAGCTCTCTCGCAGCGCTGTATGTACTCCACCTCTCCGAGGAGAATAGCTTGCAGCGCTGCAAGCGAGTGTGCAGCACTGCAGGCTCTGATTACACTGGCGCTGTACTCGCTGTGCTCGGGGGGGAGGGGGGGCGCTTTCACACCCCTGAGCACAGCAAGTTGCAGCGCTGTACAGCGCCAGTTTAGCCAAGGCCTTAGTGCCCACTAGGAAGCAGATGTTCCCTGCCTCACCAATCTATAACCCACCAACACCCCCACCCAGCTGCTTCCCCCTCCCTTCCTTTCCTCCCTATGATTAGAGAGGTGTTAATGGGCCACTTCACCGTGAATGGTCCCTTGAAATATGTGTTAACTACTTATGGGAAACAATCTGTTCTATCTTGTATTTCGCTGTGACACAATTTCTCAGACCTGAAGAAGAGCTCTGTGTAACCCCAAAAGCTTGTCTCTTTCACCAACAGAAGATGGTCCAATAAAGATATTATCTTACCCGCACTGGGCACGGTGACATGCACCTGTAATCCCAGCTACTTGGGAGGCTGAGGCTGGCGGATCGCTCAGAGGTTCTGGGCTGCAGTGCACTATGCCAATCAGGAGTCCGGTGCCACTGACAGCCTGGCCAGCGGGTGGCTGAAGGACTGCCTAGAACAACACAAATGATGTGTTGTGATCGGCGCTCTCTCTGTGAGGACTGATGGACCGATTGATGAAGGTGATCTTACACACCTTGTTGCTTTGCAGCTGCTCATGTACCCTCTGCCCACCCATGTTTTTCCTGTGCCTTTGACCTGTACCTCATCCTCCCATGTGCTTATAACCCCCCCATTTGCCTCTGACCTTCCCCCCAGTGTCCTCATGTGCCTGTAAACCACATTTTCCTCCGTGACCTGCATTCTCTTATGTGCCTCGTGCCTCTGACCTCTCCCACCACTCATGTCCCTCTCCCCTGAACCCCATGTATCTCTGACTCCCACATCATCACGTGTCTCTGCCCCCCATATATTTTTGACACCTTGATTCCTTGACACCAAAACTCCAGACCCTGGCTCCCCTTCTTACTGTAGGCCCTGATGACTCCATCTCCTCCTAGGGTACCATGAATAGTTCTAAATGTAAATACAGAACAAGTGTATTGGAGAATACAAAATTCCTAGTTCCACACCATGAAAATATGGCACTTACATAAGCAGCTTTAGCATAGAGCCAAAGTATCACACTTGCAACTGACATGGTCTGTACCGTCTATAAGATCTCTACAGGCATAGACTACAAACTTTTCAATGTCCCTTTGAAAAAAGGATGACAAAGGGATAGCAGTGGGTGGTATGGTCACTATTCCAGTACAGTGTATTTTACAAATTTAAGATATTTTAGGTATTCACTGCCATTGTCTGTGAATTTCATAAAGTCCTCCAAAACAAGGTCTTGATCTAAAACCCATACATTTTGGAATGGAATGATGCTGCAAACTCTCACTTGTGTGTAGAATGGTTTGTAGAATTTGGCTCCAGGTATGAAAGGAACCAAAAAGGGAAGTTTGGAGGCTGGAAGGGCAGAGTTTAGGTTGTTTCAGCATCTTAACTGTGCATATCCATACTTCTATAAATGTTAGACCTCCTTTAAAGGTTAACCTTAACTCTGAATTTCATGGGTCCATATTGCTTGTTTTTTGATAGCTACAGCATTATTACATTATTGTAAGTTTCCTTTACCCTTAAGTTACTGATATCTACTCTCAAACTTAACTCCAGTTCAGATTCTGCACCAGCTGCACTGCAGATATTGCCAAGAGATTAATTAGGTAAATGTAGGCATGATTCACAGTGGAATGTATGTGTTCATACTAAATAATACACAGCCAAATAGAAGTCCTCCTGCCAGTGTATGCAGACCAAGTGACTAATAAGTCAGCCTGAGTTAGTTTCTTCTAATTAGGAGGTGGGGTATAATTTTTAGGATGTTTAACACTGGAGATATCTTTAATCAGTGGGTTTATGAACTTTGTTAAGTGGTTCTCTGGAGATGACATTCTCAGTACTTTCAGTACTGTACAGCCTTTTCTTTTCCACCGCTGCCAAGGATATATTCTGGTTTTAAAATACAAGCTGTATAAACAAAGAGTTAAAGCTGAAAATTTGATATAAGCCAGACGAGAGAGAGAGTGAAGAACAAGCTGCAATGGGAATGGGAATACTTTCACGGTAGGTTCAGGTATCATTTCCACATATATCATAAGCTGTGAATGAAGGAAAGAGTTGGCCAGGGAAGAGGCGAAAACAATAGAAGGAGATTGTATGCTTAGTGAAAAGAACTAGTGATAAAAGGTATAAATCACCCATCTGACTGGACAGGATGAAGAAGCAAAACTGGAGGGGGGGGGAATGCCTGAGACCAGGGAGACAGTTGCTAGGCAAACAACATGGATGTCATAGTCAATGGTCTTAAATGCAGTGTGAGATCAAGAGGGATATGTAAAGATTGTGAGCAAGATTCAGATAAAGAAGGTTATTCAGAGAACAGTTTCAGATCTAAGATGACTAGATTGTTTTGGAAGAGTAGGTTTTGAAGATATTAAGGTGGTCACTATACTATCATGGTGATGGTCTTTTAAAAGGACAGTGATATTCTTTTAAAAAGCAAAGTTTTCAAGAGCAGATGAGATAAAAGACCAATGAGAGAAAAATAATAGTGAAGGAACCCTTGATTGAGAATGTTTTTCTAATAATTGGACAAGGTTTATCCATGTGTTTGAAGGGTTAGTGGATGGACATCCTACATCTGGAGATTGATGATATAACATTGACTAGGAAGGGTCTCAGGTGATGGAAAGTTGATAATTTTAGTATAGGCAGAGCTGGTAGTACAACTCATGGTTGCCTAACACTTGCCATTATAAGACCCTTTTTTCAGTTTATAACTTAAGCAAATTTTGGCTGTTTGGGAAACAGCCATTTATTGGGAAGTTTCAGATAAAATAGTCCAGCTGTTTCTAAGATCAAGATTAGGTAGAAATATGTTATTTTATCCACTTAAAATATTCTTGCAACTGTTTCACTGAGAAGCTCTTGTGCTTCTTGCTTTGGAGCAGGGTCTTGAAATAAAACACAGAAGTTGCTTTGATGTCAGGGATGTGCCTTTTGTTGTCCTCATGAACATTCACTCCCATTTGGCCAAGTTATAGGCCTCTGGAAAAAAATCTCAGTTCACACATGCTCAGTAGAGACTTGCTATAGTTTTGCAGCTAAATTCTCTGCAGATTTTGTCTGCACTGATCATGCCTCATCTTGAGGGTGGGCAGGACTTTCTCTGCAATTACTTCTCCCAGCTGCTGCAGTGCCAGACATAGGAACTGAGATCAGGGAGCCCGTCTCTCCTGTGCTCTCAATATTTCTCCCCTGTTGGTGCTCAGGCTCCTTGGAAAAGGAGAAAGCAGCTACATTGGAATGTAGAGGAGGAAGTGGGGATTGCAGGAACTGGGGGTGGGAGGGAGGGAAAGGAGAGGAATAAGAAAGGGACAGGAGTCAGACAGCAGAGGGGAGCCTCAAGGGTTGGAAAATAGAAGGGGAGGGTGGGAAAGAGCAGAGGTGAGAGGGTTTGAATACGAACAAAGTAGGAGGTGGAGGTGGAGCTGAAGCCAAGGTGAGTTAGGTTGGATAGGAGAAGGGATGTGGGAACCAGGATGGGGGTGTTTTGATAGGAGCTGAACTGCGATGGATAGGCACATACAAGTACAGAGACAGGGTAGGGGCATGAAGTGAGAAAGGTCTATAACCACTATAACAAACTCCCCTCACAAACTTGGAATTGATCTCAGGGGTCCTGAATCTCTACATTCCTTTCCTGTCAGTAAATAGCTGTGAAACCCACTGGCAAGGTATATTTCTCCCCCACCTCCAGTGCCTGATCCAATGACAGGATAACAGTCTACTACTGCTACCAGTTACTGCATTAGTTCAAGAGGCAGAGGTCTGTACTGTGAATCTGAGGGTCCAAGTTGGGTGGTCAGCATGATTCCACATGATGGAAAATTTGTTTTTCATTTTTTTGACTGTAGGAAATTACATTTAAAAAAAAAACGAAATTCAAAAAACATTAAGGTTGCAAAGTGAAGCACTCAAAAGTTGGGAAATGTTGGAATTAATGTTATCCATGTAACCTTTTATTCAGCCCCCTTATGCGTCTCCATTATGATACAGTCTTTAATTACATAACAACACTATTGTTTTCACAAGGCTCCTGCCTCATTCAGTGAGCAGCATGGATGTTCATGGAATGAATTAGAGTTTTATAGTGAAGGAGGTTGTTGTCTATAGTACAGGATGGTCTTCTGGTTAAAGACATTGAATGTCAGCTGGAGAACTGCATTCTATCCCTATCTCTGCAACAGAGTTCCTATGTGATGTTCAGGGCCTGCTCCAGGCACCAGCGGAGGAAGCACGTGCTTGGGATGGCACATGCTAAGGGATGGCATTCCGTCCATTCTTGGGGCGGCACAGTCCGAGCAGGTTCGGGTGGCTTTTTTTTGGCTTGGGGCAGCAAAAATGGTAGAGCTGGCTCTGGTGATGTTGAACAAGTCACTCAAAGGAAAATGTTCATAGCTGGCCACTAACTGGGCATTCCTCATTCTCTGGGTACTGAGTGTAAGACACCTGGGGCTAGTGACAATGCAAACACTATGGGATCATGTAATTAAAGATTCTATCATAATGCATACGCACAAGGGGCTGAATTAAAGTAGCATGGGTAAATTTAAATCTGGCATTTCCTAATTTTTGAGTGCTTGACTTCGCAACTGTTATGTTCTTTTAACACACACATATATACACACGTACACACTACATATTGATATACAGCACTTCACATCACAGGTTTCTGAAGACACTACAATAAACGAAGAATGAAGCTGAAAAGGTTAGTAGCATCATTGGAACTTGGAGTCATGTAGAACATTAGTCACATTGGTTTCCTGTATTATATTATCCCAACTGTGCATTCAGTTTTTAATCCTCACATTCCCTATTATTACCATTCTACAGACCAGGAAAAACAGACAGAGATGTTTTGTGAATTGCTGGAAGCCACAGAGTTTTAGTGGATGAGACAGGATTAAAAAATGCAGCTATTTGTGGCTCCATCCTGTGCTCTAACAAACCAGACCTCAGTGCTGTGCTGTGTTGTGTTGTGTGTGGTTGAAAAATATCAAGATTTTAACATGAAAAATTGTTTATTTACATTCAATTCACATAAAAAATAATTTGTCCTCCTTATTTATTTTTTGGGGTAAGAATTTGGCATTTAATACAGTTTTGCGGGGGGGGGGGGGGGGATAGCTCAACTGTTCAGATTGTTTTAGCACTTGGCAGCTTGAATTCAGCAGTTATGGAACAGCTTATCATATAGTGGTGGGCTTAGCATAAATGGAGATTCAGCCAACTGGCATAAAATATTGGTTTAAACATTGTAAAAAATCATTTGTGTTTTTTATCCTTTTGGGACAATAAATTCTACAATACTTTGTGCAGAGTTCTTATAGGATCAAATTCTTGCTATGTCATTTAGGGGGTCGGTTGGTGCTCTAAAATAATAGTAATGACATTGTCACCATCATTTATTTTTACATTCCTATTGATGATATGGGCTTAATGCTTTACAGACCAAAAACAACAACAAAATAGAACTTATAATTTTTAAGGACTTTTAGTGATGTAGCACCCAGAGTTGTGCAACAGTTGGCAGGATTACTTCAGAGTTGAACAAACATTTTCTTAGATTTTGTTCTGGCTGTGTTTGACAGTGGAGCTTCATTAACACCAACGTGTTTCACCCCTTTTTGCCGGAAAATTAAAGGGAGGTGTGAATTTCGCAGTTTTACAAAATAATAAATTGGCCGCAGCTGCCTCAAAGTCGGGCCCAAGCTGGCTCGAGCAATTTGTGAACCTGGGCAGAGAGTCCAGGCTGGGTGAAGCTGGGCACCTTCCCCGTGACTTCATTGCAAAACTGCTCCACCAGCACCTGAGTACTCACCCAGCCCCAAGCAATGGACAAGGGCACGTGCGACTTTCCCCAGCTCCGCCCACACGCTCTTCCCACCTCACGGCTCCTCCCCCTCGCTTCTACCCCGCCCAACCTCTGTCCCCTGTGATTGGGCAGCGCAGCGGCAATGACGCCGCACGCATAGGCAGGATGGCGCGTGCGCGTTGCTAGGTCCCTGTGGCCTTCTCACTCTTACTTCCTGCCTGCACCGCTCTGCTTCCGGGTCAGCGCGGAGAGTCTATGTTTCTCGTCAGGGCCTCCGAGCCGGGGAGCCCGACACCGGCCGCTGGGCCGATGCTGAGCAGCCGCCGGGCGCGGGGGGCAGGAGGGAGCGGCTGCCCCGGGGCTTAGGGAGGGATCTGGGGAGCGGGCGGCCCCGGGTGCGGTCTGGGCCCGGTAGATGCGGCCCCGGCGCCCGCCATGGACAAGATCCTGGAGGGGCTGGTGAGCTCGTCGCACCCGCTGCCGGTGAAGCGGGTGATCGTGCGGCGGGTGGTGGAGTCGGCGGAGACGCCGTTGAGCCAGGCCCAGTGCCGGGCCATGTTCGCGCTCAGCACCCGGCTCATCCTGCAGGGGCCCGACCCCTTCCAGCGGCAGGTGGGGCGGCAGGTGCTGGAGGCCTACGCCCGCTTCCACCGCGACGAGTTCGAGGCCTTCTTCAATTGCGGCCTGGTGTTGGGGCTGCTGCAGCGCGGCTACGGGGGGCTGGGCAGCCGCGACCCCGCCATCCTGGACTACGTCCAGGCCGGGCTGCGCCTCATCATCAGCTGCCCCTCAGTGCTGGAGCTCTTCGCCCTGCTGCAGGTAGAGGCGCTGCGGATGGTGTGTGAGCGGCCCGCGCCCCCGCTCTGCGCCCGCCTGTGCCAGCTGCTGGGCGACTTCCCGCAGTGCCTGCCCCGCGGCCGGAAGCTTTCGCTCGCCTTCTGCCAACAGCTGGTGCGTAGCATGGCCCACTTCCAGAGCCAGGGCAGTCGGGAGCCCGAGCTGCGCCTCTATGTTTCCCAGGTCACCCAGGTCAGCGGCCTCCTGCGCAGCATCTGGAAGGCGGAGCCCGACACCCTATTGCCCTCCCTGCAAGAGCTCTTCGCCGTCATCTCCTCCACAGGTGAGAGCTGTGCTGTGGGGGAGGATTGGGGAATGGGCACAGTACGAAACTGGAATGGGTATTGCAAGCCCCAACGCACAATCTGTTTGCCCAGTGCTGGCACCATAGGTTTTGCCTGGTGCTGCCGTGGCAGGCCTCAGATACCCGGTATTGCCAACCTTAAATGTTCAGTAATCATGAGTCAGGCTCACCAAAAATCACGAGTGGCTTTAAAATCATGAGATTATGTAAAAATAATAGATTTGGTGTTCTTTTTATTTGCCTTCTGCTTTTTGAGCCTTTAGGGTGTACTGGGGTCACATTTTGAAGCTTTCTCCTTAGCAGTGAGGACTAGAAACTTACTTTTTCTTTAAGAATGAAGGCAGAAATCATCACACATCTCCTTGACTCCAGGAGCGGGGGCTTTAAGGAAAATAATTATCATGATTCATGACAAAATCATGAGTTGGCAATGCTGGATACCACTGTAATGGTCCCACTTATTAAAATGAAGAGATTGCCCATATAAAGTGGTCTGCCCTAGAATAATGGAGTCTGTAGGGTGGGTGGTCATAGCAAAGGTGGGGGAGAAATAAGAGGATCCCTTATGAAGTGACCAGTAGAATGAATGTGGAGAAACAGTGATGTGTTCACATGTGCCTGTGTTTGGGATTTGGTCACTTACTGAGGCTGAGCTCACGCTCATCCTCTCGTATCCAGATGACAGCCTCTAATGTAAAAAGTTTGTGCTTAATCTGTCCAAAATTTTAAAAGGAAACTTATTTTCCCTAGCACACGTACACCCTCTTATAAATGTAACATTACTATGGTCAATATGGCTTGGTGTATTGTGGTTTTGTTTTTTTATACTATGGGTAAAAGTTAATTGTTAATTGTAATGTTTTTCAGCAAAGTGACTTAACTTTTAACAATCTGTTACCTCTCATAGGTCAGTTTAGGATGGAAAGTGTTAATACTCATCTCAAGATATGCCTTCAATCCCAGTTTAGCTGAAGGTTTCTGATAGCTAAGATCATAAAGCTGTTCAAAGCATTGTGCGACTGCTCATCAGAAAGCTTGACACACACAAAGTATTATACATACATACATAAAGCCATATATTAGTGGGTGAAGTTCAATGACTTGTGTTATGCAGGAGATCAAACTAGAGGATCATAATGGTCTCCTCTGTCCTTAAAATCTATAAACTTAATGTAATACTTTTTTAATGAGCTTGCATATTGGCTCACATGCAGAGGTTGTGTTTGCAATTGAAAGTTCTAGAACCTTGATAATTAAGAGTGGGTTTTTTTTCTGCAGAAATTGGTGTGGCCAACAGAGAAGTGGTGATACGACATATTGCAGAGTACCAGCTAAACCTGACTCTTAACTATTAACACCCAGTTCAACAAATCCTCATTTAAACTAGTTCTGTGGCTTATTCTTGGATTCAAGAGCATGATTCAGTTGTCTTAGCCTATCAAAATAAATTAGGCCTTTAATGATGTGTTGAGCAACATGTCACTTTCCTGCACATATCTGTCAAGCAAATGAATAAATATTCTCACAGGGTCAGTGTTTCCTCCACTCAAACATTAGTTTCAATTTGATTTTTATCTTGGTACATGCTGAAATAACTTGTGCAGGGCATGGCAGCAATTTTAACAGTTTACAGAAACACTTATCTAGGATAGGAGTAAAAGATAGCTGTCTCTGTGTTTTTGTTTCTTACAAGATGTCATGTTCAACTATTATAGATACTTCATTTGAGCCTTCTGTTGCACTGGCAAGCCTTGTGCAGCATATCCCATTACAGATGATTACAGTACTCATCCGGAGCCTTACCACAGATCCAAATGTAAAAGATGCAAGTATGACTCAAGCTCTCTGCAGGTACTGTTTCTCATTGGAAAGGGGGATAAGCCTTTTTCTAATTCATGCCTTTTATAAAGTTATTTGCCACGTAAATTCCATAAAAATCTAAACTGAAAATCTAAGAATCTTATGTTGCACTACCTGGAACTTTAAATGAATTTGTAGTTCTAATGCCACAAATATGACACTATCAAGTTTTCAGTGAAATGTTGTTGCCTTATTCACTAATGTGGCCTGATCATACTTCGCCATGGCAAAATCAAGAGGAGGGTAAAATGTCAGCTGGAAATTATGAGAGGAAGCTTGCTGTGCTCCTTTTAGGCCTTGGCTACACTTGCAGCTGTACAGAGCTGTGAGGTAAACCTGTCTTCGTACAGCTGAGTAGGGAAAAGCGCTGCAGTCTGTCCACACTGAGAGCTGCCAGTGCAGTGGTGGGGCCACACTTGTAACATTTGCAGCTGTGTTGGGAGCAGTGCATTATGGGTAGCTATCCCAGCATTCATGTGGCTGCAACGTGCTTTTCAAAACGGGGGGCGTGGATTGTGACAGGGAGTGGGGGAGGGGGTGGAGAGTGCTTTTCGGAGCATGTCAGCTCTCTATTTTGCAAGTTCCGAACTCCCGGCCCCCTGCTCATTCATTTACTCACTCAAAGCAAGCTGCAAACTGTTTGCTTTTCTCTGCGGTTCGAGCTTTGAAACCGGCACTTCTGCATTCCTGCAGCCCGTCACAACAATGGATAGGATTGGCCACTTGACAAGGTGGTAGTACAGCGCTGCAAGCGTTTACACTCACACCCGTGAGTCGTAGCCACTCCGCTGCAGCTGTTATTCCTCTCGGAGATGTGGAGTACCTGCAGCGGTGTACCCAGGGAGATACAGCGCTGCAAGTTCCCTGCCAGTGTTTACGGGGAGTGAGTTACAGCGCTGGGGGAGGCTTTACAGCGCTGTAACTTGCAAGTGTAGCCAAGGCCATAGATTTGGGGGAAAGAAGCTAAACCTGTAAACCTCACAGGACACAGGCCTCATTTTCATGGATTCAGCCTCTTTTAGGCCTTGGCTACGCTGGCAATTCACAGCACTGCACTTGCTGCGCTCAGGGGTGTGAAAAAACACCCCCCCGCGAGTGCAGCACTGTAAAGCGCCAGTGTAATCAGCGCCTGCAGCGCTGCATGCTCGCTCGCAGCACTGCAAGCTATTCCCCTTGGAGAGGTGGAGTACTTGCAGCGCTGCGAGAGGGCTCTCGCAGCGCTGGCGGCGCGATTACACTGGCGCTTCATAGCACTGCCGCGGCAGCGCTGTGAATCCGCGAGTGTAGCCAAGGCCTTAGATGCATTGCTGCTTTCTCTTTCCCATTCCCATCTGTATCCTGTCCTCTTTTGAGGAGGACAGACAGTTTGGAGGATGAGTTAATGACTTCCACTGTGATATCCTGTTGAAAATTCATGAAGATTTAAAGTGGGCTGCTCCTGGCTTCATCTTCTTCAAGTCTCCAAATACTGTGCAGCTGGAGTTGACTGGGTATTGTAGCAATGGAGGTAGGAAAGAAGGAAGGATGTCATGAATCATTTGCCCACCAGGTTTCTTGTCACCAGTTTAAGCATTGGGGATCCTCAGGACTATAAATGTCAACATGCCATATTACTGAATTGCAGACTTGGTTAGTAGTTACAGAAATGTAAATGGTGATCTAGAAAACTGCCAGTACTAGGGAAGGGTTTCTTTAGCTCTTGTAAGAAAATAGTCCTCTGAATGTGTTCTTTCACAAGGTCTAACCCGGCAGCTCTTGTTATTGAGGGTGAATAGACTAGAAAGACACTGAATTATGGGCATGTCTAAAATCCTTCATATTTTAGCTATGAGAGAACTAATGTGAAGTGCTGAAGTTTTTCTGAAAACACTTGTATTTGATACTTATCTTCATTGTAATTATTTTCAGTCCTTCTGGTTTGGCTGTATCTTTAACCATAAATTCAGTTGAGTACTATTTAGAGGAATCTGATTAATATGGCTTAATTGGTTTCTTCAGTGTGAAGAAATTAGATTTCAGGGATTGATTTATTTTAGTTTGGGTACTTAGATTTCATGTGAGATATATACACATACACATAAAATTTTTACTCTACTTCTTGGGAGCCAGTGTGCTGATTTCCGGTTTTTAAAAGAACCTGACTACACTTCTGCTGTGCTTGTAAAAGCAAGTTTCTTTCAAATAAAAAGAATGTGTCCAATCTAAAACTGAAAGCTAGGAAATTCAGAGTTAAAATAAAAAGCTTCTTTAGGAGCACTAATAGTTTGCCAACAATGTGCTAGAGATTGCATATTATGCCTAGGTATTACATCTGTTAGGATCACCTGTTGTTTGAGCAATGCTTGCAATGTTTGAACACAATGTGATGGTATAGTAATACATTGAGAATTGTCTTTGTATATTTCTACTTGTGGAATAGGCACTACTGAGCTCTGATAAACTAAGAAGCAGTACCTGTCAGGGTTGCACAAGCACTCTCTTAAAGTACCAAATGTTCATGCTGTTAAAGGGCTGCCTAAGTTAATTCCTTTAGGTGATTAGCTGTATATCTAGACACTTTGTCAAGAGACTTCTAAGCCTGCTCCTCCGTCCCCCTTCTGCTGCTGCTTTTTCTGTAGTCTCCTTTCTCCCTTCTGTTCCTCTCCCTTGTTACCCCCAACCAGTACTGGCTTCTCTTCCTCTTCCACACCTTTAGCCAGCATTTGATATCTTCTCTGACTTTAAAAGGGGAAGAGGTGTAGTGACTGATCTAGAGAAATCTTCTCCTGAATATCAGAATGCTATTGGAAAGTCCTCAGCATCTAAAGACAGTGTTGCTGCCTCATTTTTTATCACTATCATATAATGTAGAGTTCTGTGAATGTTTGGGACACATAGCAGAATCGTTAGAGCTGGAGATTAGTAATGTAGGAGAAGTGTCATAATTTCTATGGCATCAAAGAAGCAAAGAATAAAGGGGAAATTACTCTCCTGTTGAGGATTACTAGACCTATCCCAGGACATGTAGCTGCACCCAGCATCCGCTCCAGTGTGCTCAAAGAAGGCTGAGTGCCTGTATCCAGTACCTCAGCAAGGGGTCTAGCACTGTTTTAACCTCCCCATCTATGGATCCTTGGCTACAGAGAAGATCAAGGGCTCTAAACATGACAATGCCTTCCCTGTGGGAAAGGATGTGGAAAAAATTGAATTTTGCGGGATTCTGCTACTATGGGGACTTGTCACCAACTTCTAAGCAGTGATGGTTTGGTACCAGTTTTGGGGCTGAATGCCTCTGTTTTTATGCTGTCAGCCTGGTGTGAATAAAAAAAATTGTGAATGGTACTGTTGCAGAGGGAAATATGGTGTCCAAATCTGCTTTCTGTGCATGCTATGATACTTATGACCCCCTGCATGGACAGTGTTGTTCTTGGCTGAAGCCTTCTGGGTTCACAATGGAGGCATAGAACTGGATTGAAGGATTTCTCCTCTGAAGCAGGGTGTATTTGTGGGGGGAGATCTGTTCATCTTAAAAGCAAGACCAGATCCTTAGGGTCTTGAAAATGAGATACCAGATCCACTGAGGGGCTGCTGAGGCTCACTCATCTTGGTCAGAGGAAGAGTAACATTACATCTTTGTTTTTGATACCAGACATACCTATCCTCTCCTGGCATCTATCTCCTTAGGTGGGTGGGGGTGTGAACCTTAACAGAACAGGTTAAATAGCTTAAAATTGGTCCTAACATCTGTCTTCGTCTACCAGGCCTCAGCTTTGACATTTGCCTGGGAGTCTACTAGGGCAAGTCTGCACTGCCTACTTTCAAGGAGGCTTTTTTATTTAAGTAGCATGGAGGAAGCCTGTCACAAAAAATGTGAATATATAGAGACAGCTCTGAACTATATTTACTGATGAGCAATATCATTAATGTGGTAATGCTGATGGAGTTTTTTATTTTAAAGAAAACTTAAGTCTGGTCTACACTAGAAAATTAGGTCAGTTTAACTACATCACTCTGGGGTGTTAAAAATCCACCCCAAGTGATGTAATTAATTCAACCTAACTCCTAGCATAGATAGTGCTAGGTCAATGAAAGAATTCTTTGCTGCTGTAGCATTTCTAGTGTAGACAAGCTCTTAGAGTGCTGTAGAGTAAGGTGTAGGTAGTAAGTTGTGCACCATACAAATACATAACCTCAGTATTGTCTGTCTTCTCAACTGCAGGCTGGAGAGCTGAAGCTCAGGTGTCCGGCTCTGTCATTTCTGTTCCCCACAGATAGCAAGCCCTCTAGGGAAAAGAGGGAAATCAGGAGCTGGGCAATATAGGCTTAAATCATCCTTTTTATCTGTAGTGCTTAAGAGCATATACTTTGCCCTTTCAGTGCATGTTTATCAACTTTATGAACAGCATATGGTGTGTGCTGCAGCCAGTTTTCAGGTGTTAAAGTATCTGAAGTAACTTCTGACACCTTGGACACTAAACTTCAGCCAAATTTGACTTTTTATTATTACTGTGTAAGCCCTTGGAAATGGCTTAGAAATTAAATGGTAGGTGGTGGTGTTTAAGGTCTGCTATAATTTGATCTTCATTTGTTGTTCTACAATTATAGTGCAGGATCTAGTTTTAGTTTTACAGCTGATCTAATATAGAATCATAAAATAGTAGGACTGGAAGGGACCTCAAGGGGTCATCTAATCCAGTCCCCTGCATGCATGGCAGGACTAAATATTGGCTAGACTATTCTTCACAGGTGTTTGTTTGGTCCTCTGTTGTAAAAAGTACTACTTCACTGGGTGTACTGTTGTTGAAAGTATGGGATATCTAGTCTAAAATTATTGCTTTGCTGTATGACTCCATTTCATGTGCACTAACAACTCTGCAGTGTTCGGTTTGCAAACTGGGAAAATATCTGTTAAATATTAAAATTACATTTTGAACCATACTTGATTTGTTTCTTTGTTAGTATTTGAAAGCTCATAGTATCTAGAGCAGGGGTAGCGTAAAGCCTTAACCACTGTACAGCACCCTATGTAAAATACATGCTGACTGGTTTGGAATACGTTGTCAAATGTAGATCTAATACAGAGGAAGCCTATGAAGTTAACCTGCTCGTTGACAGTGAATGATTACAACCGCAAAATTGCTTTTCATTGGGGGCCAAATCCATATTACAAGGAGTAGTCACCCATCTAAGAAAAATATTAGGAGAGAAGTGAGGCAGTGTGCCTTTAACATTCCCCTCTGCTCTTTCCACCACAACCTCCTCCCCCACCCCAACGTTTGTCATCTTCCATCTGGTCAGAGGGATGGGTGCTCAAGAGCAGTAGAAAAATGTATTTTTCTTTTAGGGACCATAGAGTAAGGTTTCTCAGAGTATAAAACCTGAATTTTAATCTTTCAGGAGGCAGTGCATTGTAATGATCCTAGACCATAGTTATTTTAATCAGTGTAGCTGTCCTCACCATGTTTTGTATCCTTACTTTCCAGTGAAAATAATCAATTCACAGTTCGTTTAGAAAAGATCTTGATTTAGAAAAACATACATTACTTACCTACTTTTTCATTACTCCGTTAATCTTTATCACACTACCCAGATGCTGCCAAACTCCTTTGCACATTTTTCTCTCCACTGTTTATATGACTGCATCTGGTAAGACCTATTAGCACACAGGCAACATATAGCTGACGTAAGGCTGCAACGTACACTGTTTTCTGTGGTAAAGTGTGCAGCCATTCTCAATTTTCCCATTCTTTCCCTACTTAGAGGGAGTCTGGTTTCCTGTAATTCAGAAGCACATGAGGTCACAAGGGCTGCCTATTAATTTAGAATCTTAATTCAACATGGGTGCAATTCGGGTGTGGTTTTAGGGTACATCTACACTTAGGGCAGTATGTAGAGTACTGACACTACACGCCCAGCTAGCGTGAGTATAAACAGCAGTGTAGAGAGTGAGCTTTGACGAGTGGAGTGTCCTACACACCAAAACCCCCAGGGTATATACTCTACTTGGGCTCTCTGTGTGCCCAAGCTGTGTCTCCCATGTCTACACTGCCATTTTTAGCAGTGTAATATCCTGCTGCTTCCCCCCCTTGCCCCGCGGGACCTTTCCCTGCAGTATGATGCTACCCACTACAGTGGCAAATATGGCACAGCCTGTTTTCCATTGCAGCATGTAGCTATGTGTATAATGCCTGAACTCTGTGTGCCACCATAAGTGTAGATGTAGCCTCAGTATTAAGTTGGAAGAGAATGGTTCCCCCAGTATAATCAATTTGCTTTCTTTTCTCTCTAAAAGAACTTCAACCACAAAGTGACTGAGATCATTATGCTAACAGGAATTTTTTTTTTTTTTTTTGCAAAAGCTGTGTTCATAATTAGATGTCAAATTTACAATTTAATGTGCATATTTTAAAAATGCATAGTTCCTCATGTAGTTAAATAGGGAGTTGATCTTGTCTTTTTTTTTAACCCTCAACTTGTGCCCCAACTTGCTTCATTTAGACCCTTGTGTAACTCGTGTGATTAAATAGGTAATATAAATGTATGTAGAATACCTGAGATCAGAAAAACAGTTGAAATATCCTTAATGTGTTTTTGTCCTTTTGCTTCACCATTCAGAATGATAGACTGGCTGTCCTGGCCCCTGGCTCAGCATGTGGAGACATGGGTGATTGCGTTGCTGAAAGGACTAGCTGCAGTCCAGAAATTCACTATTCTCATCGATGTTACTCTACTTAAGATAGAACTGGTATGTGGGATAATAATGCTGTGATGGGGATGTGTTTAATTTCTGTGCAGCTGCAGAGCATGCCTTGTGCCACAATATATTACGCCTTTATATCCAGTGTACTAGAGTATAAATGTCTCTTGGAGATGTTCGTTGTAGCATAGCAAACCTGTCTTATTCAAAATATTCTTTGTAAACCTGGAAGCTATTTCTGCTTATTTTAAGAGTCTTCATTTTTTTAGACTTGCTCAAGTAAATGTCTGTTTTGTTTTATTTAAGGTTTTTAATCGACTTTGGTTCCCGCTTGTGAGGCCTGGTGCTCTGGCTGTCCTTTCTCACATGTTGCTTAGTTTTCAGCATTCTCCAGAGGCTTTTCACTTGGTAAGTTATTAAATTGTGAGTGTCTTCAGCTGTTTTGTTAAAGTGGGCCACATGTAATATTTATGGTGTGGTTCTAAATGGAAATGACTGTAAAATTGGTGATTAGGGTTTCATGTTTATTTCAGTGCTTTTGGACAAAATTTATTCTGTTCACAAGTCAACAGGTTTTATATCTTCTGGCCCTGAAAACTCAATCTGATTCATGTAAGGTTTTTACTGCCATGTGCATAAAGAATCTGCAGGCCAAACTCTGTTCTTAGCTACTCTTTTGTCACCTTTTTCTTAAGTGGTATGACTGATTCAGGCAGAATTTGGACTCCAGTGATTGGTAAACGATGATGTTGAAGGAAGGGGGGGGGGGGAGAAAGTGCAGACTTTACTTCCAATTGTATCATCCTTGACTAACCATGGATAGCAGCCCCAGACTTAAAAAGTAGTAAAAATTCCCGTTTCCTAAAATGATTGAGATGTAGGATACATATAGGTGGAAAACGGAATAAGAATGACCATGCAAAAAAATAATACCCGTAAGATCATAGATATATTCATCGTTCAAAAAATAACATTTTAAAATATAGCCTAAAGATTAATCTTTTTTATTGCTAAAATGGTTACCTAAAATGTGGAGATGCTCCAGAATGCCTGCTTTTAAAGCTTCAAAACTTGAAACAAATGTGCATAAGAGGAGACTGAAGACTAAACAATACCGTTTAAAAATGTTGGGTGGGCTGGGATAGAATAGTGTGTATTTTTTCTGATGAGTATTTTCCAGCTATCTAATGCAGGGGTAGGCATCCTATGGCATGAGTGCCAAAGGCAGCATGTGAGCTGATTTTTCAGTGGCACTCACTGGCCAGATCCTGGCCACTGGTCTGGAGGGCTCTACGTTTTAATTTAATTTTAAATGAAGCGTCTTAAACATTTTAAAAACCTTATTTACTTTACATACAACAATATGTTTAGTTATATAGTATAGACTTATAGAAAGAGACCTTCTAAAAACGTTAAGATGTATATTACTGGCACGCGAAACCTTAAATTAGAGCAGTGGTTCCCAAACTGGGGTTTGTGAACCCCTGGGGGTTCACGAAATGTTACTGGGGGTTCTTGGGGGGAAAAAATTCCCTAATGGCAGAAAGAGTTGTCCCTAGGGACTCCGGGCAGCCTGGGGCCAGCAGCCCGGAGCCTCTGGACTTCCAAGAGCTAAGCAGCTCCAAGCAAGCATATTTCACACTGAGGAGATTTAAACTTCAAGAGTCCTTATAAGAAATGGAAAGGGAGGTGGATATTTTTTGCTGTTTTTAAAATTAAATAGGCAGCTAGTATTTTAAAATTATTATGAAGAACAAGTTTAAGCTTTGTTGTAACGTGCATTGTTTGCCTGGACTGCTCAAGACCTGAATGCTTGTGTAGGAGGAACTCTTTGAGTTGGCTTCTTGAATACCTTCATTCTTTCACATCTGATATTCCTTGAACATAGGAGCCTTGTCTTATAACAGGCTTATTCAAAGTGATACAAGCTGTATGTAATAAAAATACTGTAATGATAAATAATAAGTAGTAAATAGTGTGTAATAAACATGTCATAAAACAAATTTTATATTTCGAAGATCATTGTTTTTATAATTTATAGGCAGGTAATAAAGGAGAAAATCCCTGGAAATAGTCATTTTTAGGAGGGGGTTCGCGAGACTTGACATTTTAATGAAAGGGGTTCACAGGTTATTAAAGTTTGGGAACCACTGAATTAGAGTGAATAAATGAAAACTCAGCACACCACTTCTGAACGGTTGCTGACCCCTGATCTAATGTATTGAATAGTAAAAGTTCTTTTCTTGAAGATCCAAAATAGGAGCTGCAATTGTTGTAACTCATTTTCTTTTCTTTCTTTTTTGTTTTGTTTGTGTAGCTTGTTCCACATGTGGTCAACTTGGTTCACTCCTTTAAAAACAATGGCTTGCCTTCCAGTGCAGCTTTCCTAGTGCAGCTGACTGAGTTGATACACTGTATGATGTATCATTATTCGGGATTTCCAGAACTCTATGAACCTATTCTGGAAGCTATTAAGGTATTGTAATGCGAATGCTAAAGGAATGCTTTCTCTGAGATATGAAACCTTTGATCTAATAGTTAAGTATTGATTGTAGAGCACTAGTAAAGATGAAAGTAATTATTAGTACAGGGGTAGACAACCTATGGCACGCGTGCCAAAGGTGGCACGTGAGCTGATTTTTCAGTGGCACTTACACTGCCTGGGTCCTGGGCACCGGTCTGGGGGGCTCTACATTTTAATTTAATTTTAAATGAAGCTGCTTAAACATTTTTAAAACCTTATTTACTTTACATACAACAATAGTTTAGTTATATATTATAGACTTATAGAAAGAGACCTTCAACATTCAGATGTATTACTGGCATGCAAAACCTTAAATTAGAGTGAATAAATGAAGACTCGGCACACCACTTCTGAAAAGTTGCTGAGCTCGGTATTAGTATATGACCTGCAGATGTACTTGTACAGGGAAAATTCTATCTTGAGCATTGTGTGCTAATAATTGTTTTAAATAAAAATGGCCGTAAGATATGAAGTAATTAAGACACCGGTGTTAAACTTCAGGTTATTTTTTAACTCCTATTTTTGAAAATCTTTATCTGCTTATTTAATTTCTTCTGGTTCACTTAACCACCTCTACACTCTTGTTCCAATGTCAGTGTTGAGCATCTCATTGCAAGCTCATATGGAAGAGCTACAAAACTGGGAGTCTCAAGTCTCCAATGCTACTATTTATTATAACTCTCTAATACAACCCCATCTTCAGCACACAGAGACAGTTGCCCTTCAAGACAGAATGGATTGGGGTTTTAGTGGTTTTTGTTTTTTAAATCAGGAATCTGATATTTCTTCTCTTATGGGGACTGCATCCTGTACTTGCAGGGGATAGAAAACACCAATTAGATATGCCTATTTCTAATTTATTTTATTAGAAGGAAATCTAGGTTGAGGCTATGATTCCATTGAATCCTTTCCCTTTTGTATGTGCAAACACTTTCCCCCTGTGTTGATGTTGTATGTTTAAATGAATTATCCTCCAGGTGGGAACGAGAAACTGCTCTGCCTCCAGAGCTCACTTAGTACCCAGTTATTGTTAAGGTGTTTAAGTTCAGCAACATTGTGCAAAGAGCTGAGTGTGCCATCTCCATGCCATTCTCAAACTTTTCTTTACAGAAACAGTGACTTAAATTTAAACCAAAGTCAGCAAACTGGCTCTAAATCAACAGATTGCACAACTTTAAATTATCAGATGGAATCTCCAGAGTCTAAATTGAGCATTTTTTTGCTATTAAGATTGGCTGAAAGTGCTTAGTGGGATGAGGTGTTGGGGGAGAGTGAAGCATGTTCATCTGGAGGCTGAAGAGACTAGAGTAATTAAAATATGCAAGCCATGATAACTTTTTTTTTTTAATTCTAATTTGTATTGCCCAGTCTCTGGACCCTGGGGGTTAGTTTCCCTTTGACTATAATTCATTTATTTTCTTTTATATGAACTGTGCTATTTTACTTTAGACTTCATTCTTTCATAGTCATGCCTCAGTTTGTATTCACTTCTGGTATGTTAGATGGTGAAACATACTGCTGGCAGATTTTATTTATTTATTTTCCCCTGAGGGACACAAACATGCCCAAGTAGGGTTTTTTGTGTTCACCAGCCAGGTGAAATGCCATTGTTGCGATCCAGTTTAACCCAGTTACTCAACTTGGGTTTCTCATGGTACTGAAAAGAAGCATTGCAATCTGCTAGTGTCTACAGGAAGATACAGAATGCGATTAAACAGGGCATTGTCTCTCGAATATGGGGAATTGAGTTGAAATACTAAGTAGGCCCTAAAGAGGTCAGGAAAGCAGTGACTGTTGGCTGAAGAAAAAGGGAGCTACTTAATATGAAAGAAGAATGAGTGTGCAAGGAGAGGAAGTTCCTCATTGGCAAGTGGGTTTCTTTGCTGATATGAGGGCAGTGTCTGTCTGACCTTTGAGGATAATTGTAGGACAAGGGAGGAGTGTATGCTGATTAATCTCTAGCTAACAAAAAAAAAAAAGGCAAAATACCTTGGACGCTTGTCTAAGACTCTTCAATTTGGATGCTTCTGTGGGTAGATCATTGGTATGTGGTCTTTACTTAAAATTCTGTATGTTTTCATGTTTTTGATGTAAAGTGTACAATACAAATGATGTATTTAAGTATGTTGGTAGAAACCACTTTCAGATATAATTTGTGTTGACACCTCTGCAATTAATAAATATGTATGGACATATTCCTTCCTGTTTTGAGAGAAAAAATCCAGTGTCTTACACTTAGGGAGTTTTTTAGTTTCGTTCATTTGAGTCTGGGATTCTAACTTGGCAGAACAGAGTATGTTCTGTTATGCTATTAACATGACACTTAAGAGGCAATTTTTGGTGGCAAAGAGAGAGCAGGAGCATACAGATGAAAGGTGACCTCCAAAGCTATGGGTCTGCAGTGTCATTAGAGTTGACAGAATTCTCCTTCAGGAGGAGTTCATGTTGGCCATGCCACTCAGTATGAGCCTTTGATGACTGGCCAAACAATCGTGTTGTCAGTAGTTTCAAAGGAAACTGTATGGCTTCTTCTAGGCTACCAGGTGACCAGAGCCGGAGGGGGGAATGCAAAATGGCAGGAAAGGGGAATATATAGAAGACTGTTGCTGGGTGAAGTGTGTGTTGTAAAAACAAAAACATACTGCCAATGGTGTTTAAATATGTTTCTCTCTTGTAGGAATTGCCCAAACCCAGTGAAGAAAAGATTAAGTTGATTCTCAATCAAAGTGCCTGGACTTCTCAATCCAGTTCGTTGCCATCTTGTTTGTCTAGACTGTCTGGAAAATCTGAAACTGGGAAAACGGGTCTAGTTAACCTAGGAAATACATGTTATATGAACAGTGTTATTCAGGCACTTTTTATGGCCACAGAGTAAGTGTAAACCTTTTAGTCCTTAGTATTCCATCGTCCTTTTAATAAACTGTATCTATTACAAATTAATCCACATTACATTTTGTGAAAGACAAAATGATTAAAACTGTCCTGTGCTACATATTTCCTAATAAAACCTTATAGGAGTTCCCTGCATTTAATAGCTAATCGTGTACTGAGTCTGAACATATAGGAAAGAGTGTTAAAATACAGTTCTTCCAGCCTACAATTTTGGTGGTCATAAAACTAAATTACATATTTTATGTTCATTTGAGAGAAGTGTTGGTATCAAATTGTAGTGATGTACCCTGTTTAGTAGCAGTTTAGTTGGTACTCATCAGTTTCATCAGTATCTAAAATTAAGTTAGGGCTGCAATATTGCATTCAAGCTCCAGGCCCAAGACAAGTCTTTTTCCCTCCTGCAGTGTTGAAGTTATTTGTGGTACTCTATTAAATGTTGAGACTATCTATAATACTTTGTCTGCTTTAATGCTTTTCGTGTGCTCCTCCATTCTTGAACCTTTTTATTTATTTATTTAAACAGCTTTGCAAGAGGTCAACTCTTGTTCTAGAGTTGTCTTTTTTTTTTCTATTTAAAAAACAGAATTCTTAGAGAAACAACCACTGAGCATTTAAGCAGGTGTTAATATCTTTTGCTCTTCTTTGTCAAATTAATTCCATCCTCCTTGCATGAATGATACTTTGTTGCTGTCATTTCTAAAACTCTAATATGGAAACAAATTCTTGTCTTTGTCCATTCAGTTTCAGGAGGCATGTATTATCTTTGAATCTAAATGGGTGCAATTCACTAATGAGAAAATTACAGCATCTCTTTGCATTTTTGGCTCATACTCAGGTATGTGTTGGTCAACTTCATCTGCTTTTTTTAAGACTAGCTGTAATACTCAAGACTGACCAGGCTTGATGGTGCAGAGGCGGTGCTTGGACTGGGAGAGATCAGGGTTTGTCTTGACGTATAGATGTGATACTGAGACCTGCGAGGAGAATGAGTGTAAATTACCTCTCTTAGTACCCAGTGCCACCAAATGAACAAATATTATTGATATGCTCAAGGAAGCCTATATGTTCTTTTCCTCAGTCAGGGAAATTTCATTGTGGCAATCTTTTTGAGGTGAGATGAGGCTTAAGAAGGTGTATCTTAAGAAACTGTAACCCTAAAAATAGACCCTGAATGATTTTAAACATTCAAACTGGGTAATGTAGCTTGCACAAGTAAAATCTAAGGCCCTATGCAATGCAAATTTGTGATAATCTTCTTTAAATTCTCTTGCAGGTGAATTTTTAAAGAAACTTTGTAATTTTTTTTGGCAGCAAATGACTTTTCTAATAGAGTAACGAGATAGAATATAGCTATTTTCTTCTCTTATTTCTGCCACTTGTATAGTTAAACTTAATTTAAAAAGCACATTAAGATAAAAAGCAAAAGAAAGGAGGAACATGTCTTTTTGTCCTGAAGCATGGATGAAATGTACTGCAAACTTATTAATGGCGAAAAGCTTAAAGTATAGGGCTAAGATGTATAATCTCTTTAGTCTTATTCAATAGTTTTTTCATGCAAAGTGCAAACAGTAGAACATTAAATATTTAGTTGTAACTTTTTTTGACCTATAAAGAGCCTATGATTGAACTTTGATTTTTGTACTAAAGGCAGTTCTGTAGTATTCATGAACTATTTGCCTTTTTCCCTACTATACAAAATTAGTTCTTTTTAGGGCTGTCGATTAATCACAGTTAACTTGTGATTTAACTAAAAAAAATCTTAATTAAAAAAATAACCGATTAATTGCAGTTTTATTCTCCCTGTTAAAAATAGAACACCAATGGAAATTTATTAAATATTTTTTGATGTTTTTATTATCAAATATATTGATTGCAATTACAACAGTATAAAAAGTTGACAGTGCTCACTTTATATTTTTGATTACAAATATTTGCACTGTAAAAATGGCAAACAAAAGAGTATTTTTCAATTCACCTCATACAAGTACTGTAGTGCAGTGGTTTCCAAACTTTTTTTTTCTGGGGGCCCAGTTGAAGAAAATTTATGCCCATAACCCAACAGAGCTGCGGATGAGGCGTTTGGAGTGTAGGAGGGGGCTCTGGGCTGGGGCACGGTGTTGGGGTGGGGCTGGAGATAAGACGTTTGGGGTGCAGGAAGGGGTTCTGGGTTGGGGTGGGGGATTGGGGCGCGGACTTACCTCCAGTGACTCCCGGTCAGCGGTGCAGCCAGGGTGCAGAGGCAGGCTTCCTGCCTGTCCTGGCACCACAAACCATGCTGTGCTCCAGAAGTGGCCAGCAGCAAGTCCGCCTCCTAGGTGGAGGCGTGTAAGTGGCTCCGTGCAGCTCTCGCCTACAGGCACCGCCCCCTCCCCCCAGCTCTCATTGGCCAGGGACCAGCTAATGGGAGTGCTGAGTTGGGGCAGGAGCAGCACACAGAGCCCCATGGCCCCCCGCCTAGAAGTTGGACCCGCTGCTGGCTGCTTCCAGGGGGGAAGCGTGGTGTCTGAGCAGGTAGGCACTAGCCTGCCTTAGCCGGGCAACACCGTCAACAGGACTTTTAACATCCCGGTTGGCAATGCTGACCAGAGCCGCTGGGTCGCTGAGCAAGTGTCTTACATGCTGCGACCCAGTATTAGGTCGCGACCCAAACTTTGAAAAACACTGCTGTAGTGCAACCTCTTTATCCTGTAAGTGCAACTTACAACATTTTTTTTGTTACATAACTGCACTCAAAAACAAAACTGTAAAATTTAGAGCCTAGGAGTCCACTCAGTCCTACCTATTGTTCAGCCAATTGCTAAGACAGACAAGCTTGTTTACATTTACCGAGCTGCCTGCTTCTTATTTACAATGTCCCCTGAAAGTGAGAACAGGTGTTCACATTGCACTTTTGTAGCCAGCATTGCAAGGTATTTGCATGCCAATTATACTAAACATTCGTATGCCGCTTTGTGCTTCGGCCACTATTTCAGAGAACATGCTTCCATGCTGATGACACTCATTTAAAAAAAAAAAAAAAAAAAATGCATTCATTAAATTTGTGACTGAACTCCTTGGGGGAGAATTGTGTGTCTGCTAATCTGTTTTACCCGCATTCTGCCATATATTTCATGTTATAGCTGTCTTGGATGATGATCTAGCACATGTTCGTTTTAAGAACACTTTCACTGCAGATTTCACAAAACACAAAGAAGGTACCAATGTGAGATTTCTAAAGATAGCTACAGCACTCGATCCAAAATTTAAGAATCTGAAGTGCCTTCCAAAATCTGAGAGGGACGAAGCGTAGAGCATGTTTTCAGAAGTCTTAGAAGAGCAACACCGATGCAGAAACTACAGAACCCAAACCACCACAAAAGAAAATCAACCTTCTGCTGGTGGCATCTAGGGTGACCAGATGTCCCGATTTTATAGGGACATTCCCAATATTTGGGGCTTTTTCTTACATAGACTCCTATTACCCCTCCACCCCGTCCCGATTTTTCACGCTTACTAGCTGGTCACCCTAGTGGCATCTGAATCAGATGATGAAAATAAACATACAGCGGCTTGCACTGCTTTGGATGGTTGTCGAGCAGAACCCATTATCACCATGGACGCATGTCTCCGGGAATGGTGGTTGAAGCATGAAGGAACATATGAATCTTTAGTGCATTTCGCACATAAATATCTTGCAACGCCGGCTACAACAGTGCCATGCAAATGCCTATTCTTACATTCAGGTGATACTGTAAACAAGAAGCGGGCAGCATTATTGCCTGCAAATGTAAACAAACTTGTTGTCTGAGTGACTTGCTGAACAAGAAGTAGGACTGAGTGGACTTGTAGGCTCTGAAGTTTTACATTTTATTTTTGAATGCAGTTATTTTTTTGTACGTAATTTTACATTTGTAAGTTCAACTTTCATGATAGAGATTGCACTACAGTACTTGTATGAGGTGAATTGAAAAATATAATTGTTTTTACAGTGCAAATATTTGTAATCAAAATAAATATAAAGTGAGCACTGTACACTTTGTATTCTGTGTTGCAATTGAAATCAATATATTTGAAAATGTAGAAAATATCCAAAACTGTTTTAAATAAATGTTATTCTCTTATTGTTTAACACTGTGATTAATCATGCGATTAATTTTTTTAGTCGCTTGACAGCCCTAGTTCTTTTTTTAAAGAAATGTTGTGTTCCATACATTAAATACTCTTCAATTCTTTTAAAAGGAGTCAAAGTTCAGATGTCAGAAAGGTGATGAGACAATTTAGCCAAGTTATTTAGTAAGACTTGTATATATTGCCTTATTGTTTTTTTATTACTGCCGACAGAGAGAGGCATATGCGCCTCGGATTTTCTTTGAGGCTTCCAGGCCACCATGGTTTACTCCTAGATCCCAGCAAGACTGCTCAGAATATCTCAGGTTTCTGCTAGACAGGTACAGTAATGATTAACTTAATGGTAATCTTTAGGTTTGTAGAATGCTTAATTTTAATTGAGTGGTCATCTGATGATTACATTGCAAGATGGAGAGTCAAGATTTCTGGGTCCTGTTCCTGACTCTGCTGCTTAAGTGATGCATAATGTGTGTACCCCTTAACTTTTGTGCCTCAGTGTATCCATTGTAAATCTGGATACCTACCTCATAGATGTTGTGAGTTGAGATGGGTGAAATTTTTCAGAGACATTTTGTGTGTGTGTGTGTGTGTGTGTGTTTCAAAAAATAGTTTTGGTTGACTCTCAACTGTTTGTGAATTTGGCCTAATAGTTTTGGCCCAGGGAAAGTTTTTCAGGGACAGCAAACGTGTACGTTTCCATCTATCCCCCTTGAGACCAGTGGTTGGGACACTTGTCTGGGAAGTGGGAGATCCAGGTTTGAGTCCCCACTCTGGAACAGGGATTTGAATTTCGATCTCCTCACTGCCAGGTGAGCACCCTGACCTCAAGGATAAGGCTATTCTTGGGTTGGCCTCTGTTTCCCTGTTGAAGCTTACACTTTGTATAAACACTTGAATGCTCATTGGGCCAAAAAGAGGGAGTGAGAACAGCTCTATGCACTGTAGATTAAGTACTCCTCTGAGAGGTAGGTGTTGTGGATTCAAATCTCTCCTCAGAATCAGGCAGAGATACTTAAGCAGAGATACTTGCCTCTCACTTTGTGGGGAAACTGCTCCGGATATGCAGTACAGTGTTCCCAAAGGGCCTCCTATGGCCCTCCATGTCTCTCCTTTTTCATTTTAACTTTGTTTCTTAGGAATGGGATCAACTTCGTAGCCATGGAAATGCTATGCATGTCATATGACACTATATAAATAATTTTTTAGCTTTCTTACTGAATCAGAAGTACAGAGCCATTCAATCAGAATGATGTATATTAAAATAAATAACAAATAGCTTGTCTTTTGATTAGAATTGGTGACATGAGTACGTACTTTCGGATTCCAATTCTCAGACAAAACTATCTCCATAGAGAGTTGTGCTGTAATGGACATAATGTGTTTGCTTTTCTGGTGGCATTGACAAAAATGTTCATAATTTAAGCAACATCTAGCCAAGCTTCTTTTATTCTACGGTAGATTGTTTAGTATAGATGAGGAAAAAAATCCTAAGAGGTATATAAAATGACTTTCAGAAATATGTTTGGAAACAATGCATCTGTTGGATTTTTTTTTTCCAGACTGCATGAAGAAGAGAGAACCTTGAAAGCTTTGTCTTCAGCAAAGCCATCTGAGAATACGATGAGTGACGAGTCCTTGGCACAGGAAACTGCCAACAAGGCACAAGTGTTTACTGAGGAACCTTGCACAGGAGGTGAAGAAAGAACATTGATACAGAGAATGTTTGGAGGGAAACTACAGACCAGTATATGCTGTTTGAACTGCAAAAGTACTTCTCAAAAAGAAGAAGCCTTCACGGATCTATCGCTGGCATTTTGTCCTCCCACTTCCTTGGAAAATGTTGACATGCGAAGCATAACACATTCTTCTGAAGTGAAAGATGACTGCATGGTGCGAACTAGTATTGTAGCATCCCGTCCTGTTGAAGAATCAGCACTTGATACATCTCTGGCAGTAAGTGATGGCTGTGAAACAGTTATGAATGAAGGAATTCTGAAAGACCTTCTTCCTGCTGAGTTGAGCTCTGAGAATATTACAGATTCTGATCTGTACAAAGTTCAGGATAGTAAGAATGTGTCTCAGAAGCCAGTAAGTGAAAATACTCCCTCAGTTACTGACTTACTGAATTATTTTCTGGCACCTGAGATTCTAAATGGAGACAACAAGTATTATTGTGAAAAATGTGCCTCTCTACAGAACGCAGAGAAAATTATGCAAATCATGGAGGAACCTGAATACCTCATTCTCACTCTCCTCAGATTTTCATATGATCCAAAGTGTCATATAAGGCGCAAAATCCTGGACAATGTGTGTCTACCACTTATTTTGGAATTACCAGTCAAAAGAACTGCATCCTCTTTAGGTGTAGTATCAAGGGGCTGGTCTGTGGATGTTGAATTCTCTGACACTGGAGAAAATCTTGCTAAAAAACTGAAGCCCTCGGGTGCGGAAGAAGTGTGCTGCCCAGAATTGGTACCCTATGTATTAAGCTCTGTTGTGGTGCACTCTGGTATATCCTCTGAAAGTGGGCATTATTATTCTTATGCCAGAAATATCACTGGTTCAGGGCCCTCCTTAGGGCTGTGCCATCAATCAAAAACTATGGCTTTAGCTTCCCACGGCAGCTTGTTGACAGGGGAGATTTCCCATGCAGTTATAGAAAATGACCTGGACACTAATGAGATGTCAAAAGAGTGGTTTCTATTTAATGACAGCAGAGTGACGTTTACCTCATTTCAGTCTGTCCAGAAAATTACCAGTAGGTTTCCAAAGGACACTGCTTATGTGCTGTTGTACAAAAAACAGAATTGTAGTAATGGTTTCAATGCCAATTCAGCAAATGGACTCTGGGTGAACGGAGACCCTCCTCTGCAGAAAGAGCTTATGGATGCTATTACAAAAGATAATAAACTGTATTTGCAGGTAAGATGAGAACATAACTAATGTGAAGAGTGGCAGTCTCCTGAGGACTGGCAAATGTGGATCAACTTGCTTGCTGTTTCTAAAATGGTTACTTCTAAACATTCTGGGGATTAATCTCAAATTCTTATAGCTCATAAATAAATCCTGCTACCCTGATGCGCTAGCAACTGATGGATTAAGTAGTAAAATTTTAATCAAATTTACCAGTGCACAGCATTATGTGAAATATGTTTTATATGAAGAACTTGCATGTTTTAACCTCTTTCTGTATTTCTAGGGCAGAGGTTCTCAAACTGTCCTTTGACCCAGTGATAATCAATCCAGGATTGGATGATCAAAAAGTGCTGGTTCTTTTTATTGCTACCTGCTAAATTGCATTAAAAGAAGCTAAAAATATATTACATAGGAAAGTTAGGGAAATATTTGTGATACCAGTAAATATGGTCCATGCTAGAGCATTTCAGAACCACTGTTTTTTTTGGGGGTTCACTGACTACTTGTATAGTATGGTAAGGTTTTATTATTTATACCCTTTTTACAGTGGGTTAAATTATTTTAGTATAATCCTGCCTATCAAACCTAAACTGAAATTGGAAAAGTACAACTAACCCTCACTGTGAAGAACTATTATGGTACCTCCAGGTGCTGAAGAGAATTGTGGGTTTATGTTGTAACCTATTCTTGGCTTGCTATTTTCAAAACTTTGTGTGGTAAAGCATTACCACAAATTGACAGTCTTTGTTTACATGCTGATTGTTGTCTGCTCAGTAAGCACAGAGGAGTAGAATATAGCTTCTAAATGTCTTACCAACTATATCTCAGGCAGCTGTGACACTTTTGAATCAAGATTGTCATGCCTTCTTCATCAATCTGTTTACCTTTCTCTCTCCTTTAATTTGTTTCACAACAGTAAGGAAAATAAAATCTCGATGATGGTAAATCCATAATTGGTACTTACTGAATAGTAAGTTATATCTGCATAGTAACAATATGTAGGTAAAATGGAAATCTTGATCTTGCATAGACATATTTTAAAAGCTTCTGGAAATACAGGCCCACTGTTCTAGTCTGGGTTCCTAGCCGTACCTGACAGTTACATTTGGAAGAAAGAAAATTAGTAGGAGGCTAATGGCAAGTATTTATTGACTGTAATACAATCGGGGTCCTTTTGAGTTATAATTCCATGTCCTAACATCTCTAACCCAACAGAAAAAAAGGGAAAAAATCCCTTAACCATAGCAGGTTACCAAGAGAGCTTCATAAAATAATGGAAGCAAAGGTGGGTCCTAACACTAAATATCAGCCACAGTAGATGGACAAGGCCTTTGCCCACTCCCATACAGGTATTTTCCTATTAGATCCAGTTCAACTGTCAGCCCCAGTAGCAGGATGACACAATTAAGCAGTTTGCTTTCTTAAGGTTTATAACATTAAGGATAGGAAATAGTTTAACTCCGACAAAACAGACCAACCACACATTTTGTTCCAAGATTATTTTGTTGACATGCAACTATGAATTTTACAATTTTTAGTACAGAGATAGTTTGATAACGAATATTGTTTCTTTTGAGTGCCCAGAAGTGTGCTAGATGCTTCAGAGACTCAAATAAATCTGTCCTTGCTCTGTAGAGTTCACAATATAAAGTAAAATATCTTACAACAAGTAAGATCATAATTTAACAACCTCTACAAGATTTATGGAAGTTGACATAGAATTCCTGAACAAACTGCAACTGAGTTAAGTCTCAGGTCTCCAGACTTCTCCTTTACTGGAGCAAAGCAGTACTGCAGCAATAAGTGCAAGGATGTAATATAGTAAAACACAGGCCTTAGCACTTGCAAATTCCAGGCTTTTAAGATATTGTAGCCATAACATTTTTATGTAACTGGAGATTTCCATGTGAAAGTAAAACTGCTCCTGGTGGAGTGAGACTGCTATGGCTCTGTTAGCTTCCATCTCGGTGAAAACTTGCAGCTATCTAATCTGTCCCCTATGTATTCTGTGGCACAATGGTCCCAAACTCTGGCACTCCAGTGTGACAGAGTGGAAAGTCTGTGGTAGCTTCTTTAGAGAGGCTTTTAATTATGAAAATGAATACATTGAGTACCGTAGCCTGCTGTTCATTTGGTATTAAATTCGTGGGTTTTTGACATTGTCCACACTTTCAGTTTTGCTATGTCATAGATTTCTTTGGTATTGTCTACACAACTGCATCATAAAATTTTGGCGGAAGGGGAAGCAGGTGGTTTGAGCAGCTGAATGAGGGCAGTTTTCTTATCTGCAGAGGTCTTGAGAGGCAGTATAGGATTGTGAGATAAACCCAATAGCTGGATGTTCTTGCTAAAATGATTAGCACTTGAATAATTTCATTACATTTACACTCATTTTTGTTTCAGAATTAACATGAGATCTTTGCTATTAAGTTCTATAGAATTTAATAGGGTTGACATTTTATAGAACCCTACAGGTTACTCTAAAAACTAATTTAATAAGGAGTTGCATCCTTTCTGTGGGGATTTTGAACCATGCTACAGAATTTCAGGCACTGAAAGCTCTTTGTAAACCTACTATTATAAACTGATGGCTAGATTGTGAATGTATATGAAAATCATATTTTGACAATCACCCAAATGATGACTTTGAGCAGCGTTTGTGTGTAAATGGAGTTTGGTGCATGTAAACTATCAGTTTTGCACACGATTGGTAGTGTACAGATGGAAGTCATATTAATGGCTCTTTTGAAACTTACCCTTTGGAATAAAAAGAGCAAATGTATTCTTTTCATGTTTTTAAAATTTTTAGAGGTTATTTTACTCTTTTTTTTTTTTTTTTTTTTTCTTTTATCCTTCACTCAAACTCCAACCTCTCAATATTCAGTTGTGCTTTTTCATTAAGTTGTATCCTGTTAAGGACAAGATCATGTCCTTTCCTTTTCAAAAACACGTTCTTCAATATTGAGTTTCCATCCATCTCAAACTAATACATTGAATTTAGCAGCGTAGGCAAGAGGACAGTGTACAGAAGGATTGAAGGATAACACTTCACTATCCTCTAAACTGTGAATGTTCAAACTTGTCCATTTCAATCCAGTTGATGTTTTGAGTACGTTAGCAAGAGAGATCTTACTTCAAAATTAAAAGGTTTGCTTAGGAACTTAGCTTCTGATTATCTGAAAGAGGAATGAAAGCAGTTATTTGTACTTAACTCGATATAGGATGTTCCTATGTTAATTTTAAATAGGAAAGCAAGCAAGTAAATTGAGTGTTTCACTAGAATCTCATGGATTATTAAAATCTGGGAACAGTTGCATTAATGAGACTTGTTTCTCTGTATTGTCTATCTCACTGGAAGCAGGAGTATGTATTGATGACTCTCTCAACATAGAGCTCTATTCTCAAGCTGTAACAGTCTTACATGTAGAATTTTGTGCCAATAGATTGCCTGACAGAAGAAAACAAACACTTAAAATTGCCAAGACATAGTGAAGTGTTTTGTTGGAAACCACACAGTACTTTTCTGTTTTTATTTTTAGCATTGATGACACTAGAAGGGATTTTTTTTAATAGATGTACTCGATAAGTGTTCAAATACTTGTTTTGTGCCTCTTTAAAAGGGTAATTTTATAGTATGTACATGTTACTTACATACATAGTACCAAAGGTTTTTTAGCACATGATGTAGTAACTAAGCTATGAACATGAATGGAACTAGTTTGCCCTGTTGTAGTTGCTGCTAAACAGTATCTCCCAAGATCATTGGTGGGAGTCTTTCTTGTAACTCTACTATACTCTTCATTGAAAATCAGTGCACTGTTCTGGGGTTCCAGTTTGGTATGGGAGTCCCCTATACACAATGCACTTCATGGTCCTGCAGGAGATCATACCTCTGCTGCTGCCAATAGTGTTTCCCAAGAAACACCACAGTGAAAAAGAGACACTTTGTTGATGATACACTGATGGAGCATTAGTGGTAAAGGCACAATTTTACTGGTAGCATAGGAATGGCAATAGGGTGACCAGACATCCTGATATTTAGGTTTGTCCCTAAAAGACCGGTCGGGACGCAGTTTGTCCCGATATTTCACTCCGCTGGCAGCACTGGGGTTTTGGTTTTTGCTCCGGCGGCAGACCTCCCCCCTTCTCTTCCTCTCCCCCCCCCCCCCCCCCCGTGTCCTGATGTTTTCTTTCTCTCATCTGATCACCCTAAATGGCGAACCACTAATTTCTCTTTTCTTTTTATCCCCTCTACCTCCACAGCCACAGAGGGAAGGGAGGAAAATACCTGCAATACAATGTTATGGATGAGATTTTTTTAATAGTCAGTCATTTATGGTTCTCATGACTGTAACTTACATTGTACATGTATTAAAGGATTTAAAGTTAATGCGACAATTGGCATAGTGTTAACCTGCTTGCACAAGCAGTTTACATTAAGCAGATGCTTTGGGGCTTTTTTTTGGGGGGGGGGAGGGGGAGGGAGGAATCTTTGTCCTAGCTGGAGCAGTTTAACTACCAGCTATATTATATTCATGACAAACTCAAATTATATAGGAACTTCATGCTTCCAGTTGACTGCCGTAATGCTGTAATAAAAATCCTTAGTTATAAACGTATATAATATAATGCAGAGCACATGGCTCGCCTAGAAGTTTTGCAATCTAAATGAGTTGCACATTTACTTCTGAATGTTTGGATAGCTAATCTATAGTAAATTTACAGCTCATAATGAGAAACTCCAATTACAACTGAATTGTATTAAAACAAAGGCTCTAGCAAGAGCATGTGGGAACCGTTCCTTTAGTATCTCTCAATAACACTTTAGCTAGAAGTTATGTGGAATTTAATATTTCCCATTAACTTTGGATTCCATTCTTGTCCTGTGACTGGAGACAATTTACTGTTGTCACTCAGACATAGCCAGCATAAACTCTGCCTACTGATATTAAGTGACTGCCTTCAAATTCCAAAAGCAAAGTAAATCTGAATTAAGTAGGCCATTCAGTCCATGTTTAATGATGAGGGAATGAGTTAAATAGCTTCAAATTTAAGGCTGCATTTTTTGGCAGTACGAGTACTTAAACATGCACAAGCTATTTTTAGCATCACAGAAATTACATATACTGCATCTGTCTCGTATGATAGTGTAACACAAGGTATCCGAGTTTTTTTAATCATTGGCTCTGTCCCATGCTCTTGCACTATAAGGGTCTAGGTGACGTGCAAAAGAAATTGTCTGAATTCCCTCAGCTTTAGCAAGATATGCTTAGTGGCCCCAATAGCTGGGTAGAAAGAAGTTCCCTGGAACCTAGATATTTTATTTCTTTATTTTTTGCAATATCCAGCCTTACTCTGATTTAGCATCTCAGCCTGCATGAGATTTGTAATATCATAGAGCTGTCAAGAGCTACCATGCAACAGCTCTTTAAGAAAAACTTGGATAAACCATATTGAATGAATAGACACTAATACATCATCCATGTTTTTTGCCTTTTGCGCCAGTGCAATTCCAATATCCTGCAATGGTTTAGTGTCAAAGGTGTCAATTGCAGCTAAAACAAATGCGTTTCATTTAGCTTTTGAACATGAGAAGTTCTGTGAAAAGATGGGCTCCGTACCATACTTCTAAACTCGAAGACAATCTCACCAAGATTTATCTTCAGTCATGTTTGTTAGTTACTTAGGGCCAGATTCTCTTATCCTTGCTTGCCTTCTGCAATGCTTCGCTTTCTGAAATAGTCCCTGGATACTGGCACACTTCAAGTTGAAAATAAAAAAGTAAAACAATTTAATAGAGAATCCGTTGTATGGTTTATAGTTTTCTTATTTTCCCTAGTTTATGTACCTAGTTCTTACTGAAGTGGCTTTTAAAACCAGTTTAGATACAAATGCAATAAGTTTCAATTTTGGAGTTTTTAACTGCCTCTATTCTTTAATTTCAGGAGCAAGAACTTAGTGCTCGAACACAAGCACTACAAGCAGCCTCGGCCTCGTGCTCTTTTCGACCCAATGGATTTGATGACAATGATCCCCCAGGAAGCTGTGGACCGACTGGTGGCGGGGGTGGGGGAGGATTCAGTACTATTGGTAGACTAGTGTTTTGAGGAAGACCTAGAATACATTGGTTCCAAAACAGCTCCCACTGCTGCTTAGGACTGTTAAATCACTGAACTGCTTCAATATCATACCAAGCTTTTGTTTTTGAGACATAATCCTTGTTCAGAAAACAAATGTTAATTTTGTTTGTTTTGGTTTTATTTGAAATAAATAAGTGCATCATGGAGAAAACTACCTCTTAAAATTCCTGTTGTTTTAATAGCAAGATGTGCTTCTCCAAAAAAGAGAGGAGAAAAAAAATATATATGTAATGATGCTGCATAAAATTTAATAAATGCAGTTAAATCAGTTTGTACTATCCCAATCCACTGAATAAAGGAAGAGAGAGTTCATTCATAATCTTTTAAAAGAGAGATGGTTATTCAACAGTGGAATGCTTTCAGGTGGGCATAATTGCATACATATTTTTTCCTTCATAAGTTCTGGAAATCTTAATGGTGGCAGAGAGGATGCACCCTTATAATGAAGGCAATAACTTAAATTTTAAAACATGACCTGCTACAGTACTTTCCAGGGTAGAAGTTATTCAGATTCAGTATATTTTCATTTTGAGTAAAACTGTAAAAAGTCATTTATACACGTTTGCTAAATCATTTTCAAGAAATGTGCATGGTCTTGTAGGAACAAAATTTTTAACTAGAAATTGCTAAATTTGTAGTATTTCTAATTGTTTTGAGCATTTTTAAATTATTTCAGGAAGTATATCTGCTCTGTATTTGAAAGGAGGAGGTTCTGTATGTGCCTTGCAGTACTGTAACTTAAATACAAAACTTTCTGAGGCTGTGGAAGAGTTAAAGAACAATGTTAGAAATTGTTTTGTTAATATTAGAAATTAATACATTTTTTGGAAAGTTATTAGATTTTCCAGAAGTAAAATCTGATGGTTCTAAACCTCTCATGTTGTCCATTATTTACAGTTCAGTGGGGTGGTTTTTGAATTGCAGCTTCTCTGGTCTACATTATTAATAAGCTGATGATAAACCCTGATTCATAGTTGCAGAGTTGTAAATTGTTTTGTCCAAAAAGCTGCTGAGTTGACCCTTACCAAATGGGTTAAGGTGTCTCAGACTGCCTGCACTTCCCACTATCCAGATTATTTTCCTTTATGCTTGTCCAACAATAGGAACTTTGCCTTAGAAGAGAATCACTAATGATGTTACTTAGTTTGTCCCTCTTGGGCACTTCCAGCCTCTCCGAGGAACATCTGAAGACACTTTCTTTATCCCAGTGACATACTGACCCCTTGGCTGTGCTGATTCATAGACTCATAGACTTTAAGGTAAGAAGGGACCATTATGATCATCTAGTCCGACCTCCTGCACAACGCAGGCCACAGAATCTCACCCACCCACTCCTATAACAAACCCCTAACCTATGCCTGAGTTATTGAAGTCCTCAAATCGTGGTTTAAAGACCTCAAGGTGCAGAGAATCCTCCAGCAAGTGACCCGTGCCCCATGCTGCAGAGGAAGGTGAAAAACCCCCAGGGCCTCTGCCAATCTGCCCTGGAGGAAAATTCCTTCCTGGCCCCAAATATGGCGATCAGTTAAACCCTGAGCATGGGGGCAAGACTCACCAGCCAGCACACAGGAAAGAATTCTCTGTAGTAACTCTGATCCCACCCCATCGAACATCCCATCACAGACCATTGGGCATATTTACCTGCTAATAATCAAAGATCAATTAATTGCCCAAATTAGGCTATCCCATTATACCATCCCCTCCATAAACTTATCAAGCTTAGTCTTGAAGCCAGATATGTCTTTTGCCCCTACTACTCCCCTTGGAAGGCTTTTCCAGAACTTCACTCCTCTAATGGTTAGAAACCTTCATTTAATTTCAAATCTAACCTTCCTAATGTCCAGTTTATATCCATTTGTTCTTGTGTCCACATTGGTACTAAGCTTAGATAATTCCTCTCCCTCCCTGATATTTATCCCTCTGATATATTTAAAAAGAGCAATCACATCTCCCCTCACCTTCTTTTGGTTAGGCTAAACAAGCCAAGCTCTTTGAGTCTCCTTTCATAAGACAGGTTTTCCATTCCTCGGATCATCCTTCTCTGTACCTGTTCGCGTTTGAATTCATCCTTCTTAAACATGGGAGACCAGAACTGCACACAATATTCCAGATGAGGTCTCACCAGTGCCTTGTATAACGGTACTAACACCTCCTTATCTTTATTGGAAATACCTCGCCTGATGCATCCCAAGACTGCATTAGCTTTTTTTAACGGCCATATCACATTGGCGGCTCATAGTCATCCTGTGATCAACCAATACTCAGAGGTCCTTCTCCTCCTCTGTTACTTCCAACTGATGTGTCCCCAATTTATAACCAAAATTCTTGTTCATCCCTAAATGCATGACCTTGCACTTTTCCCTATTAAATTTCATCCTGTTACTATTACTCCAGTTTACTAAATCAGCCAGATCTTCCTGTATGATATTCCGGTCCTTCTCTGAATTAGCAATACCTCCCAGCTTTGTGTCATCCGCAAACTTTATTAGCACATTCCCACTTCTTGTGCCAAGGTCAGTTTAAAAAAAAAAAAAAAAAAAATTGCTCCCAAAACCGATCCTTGAGGAACTCCACTAATAAACTCCTTCCAGCCTAACAGTTCACCTTTCAGTATGACCCGTTGTACTCTCCCCTTTAACCAGTTCCTTATCCACCTTTCAGTTTTCGTATTGATCCCCATATTTTCCAATTTAGCTAATAATTCCCCATGTGGAACCGTATCAAATGCCTTACCGAAATCGAGGTAAATTAGATCCACTGCGTTTCCTTTGTCTAAAAAATCTGTTGCCTTCTCAAAGAAGGAGATCGGGTTGGTTTGGCACAATCTACCTTTGGGACAAAATACAACATGGTTTTACAAATTACCATTGACCTCAATATCCTTAACTACCGTTTCCTTCAAAAAAAATTTTCCAAGACCTTGCATGCTACAGATGTCTATAGTTACTCGGATCACTTTTTTTTCCTTTCTTAAAAATAGGAACTATGTTAGCAATTCTCCAGTCGTACGGTACAACCCCTGAGTTTGATTCATTAAAAATTCTTGCTAATGGGCTTGCAATTTCATGTGCCAGTTCCTTTAATATTCTTAGATGAAGATTATCTGGGCCCCCCGATTTAGTCCCATTAAGCTGTTTTGAGTTTGGCTTCTACCTCAGATGTGGTAATATCTACCTCCATATCCTCATTCCTATTTGTCATCCTACCATTATCCGTAAGTTCCTCATTAGCTCATTAAAGACTGAGGCAAAGTATTTGTTTAGATATTGGGCCATGCCTAGATTATCCTTTAACCTCCACTCCATTCTCAGTGTTTAGCGGTCCCACTTCCTCTTTCTTTGTTTTCTTCTTATTTATATGGCTATAGAACCTTTTACTATTGGTTTTAATTCCCTTTGCAAGGTCCAACTCTACATGGCTTTTGGCCTTTCTCACTTTATCCCTATATGTTCTGACCTCAATAAGGTAGCTTTCCTTGCTAATCCCTCCCTTCTTCCTCTCCTTGTAGGCTTTCTGCTTTTTCTTAATCACCTCTCTGAGATGCTTGTTCATCCAGCTTGGTCTACAACTCCTGCCTATGAATTTTTTCCCCTTTCTTGGGATGCAGGCTTCTGATAGTTTCTGCAACTTTGACTTGAAGTAATTCCAGGCCTCCTCCGCCTTTAGATCCACAAGTTCTTCAATCCAATCCACTTCCCTAACTAATTTCCTTAATTCTTTAAAGTTAGCCCTTTTAAAATCAAAAACCCTAGTCCCAGATCTATTTTTGTTTATCCTTCCATCTAGTTTGAACTGAATTATCTCATGATCACTCGAACCAAGGTTGTCCCCTACAACCATTTCTTCTATGAGGTCCTCACTACTCATCAAAACCAAATCTAAAATGGCATCCCCTCTTGTTGGTTCTTCAACTACTTGGTGAAGGAATCCATCAGCTATCGCATCCAGGAAAATCTGAGCCCTATTATTATTACTAGCACTTGTCCTCCAGTCTATATCTGAGAAGTTAGTCTCCCATGATCACACAATTCCCATTAGTGTTTACTTCATTAAAAAGTTTAACGAGGTCTCTATCCATATCCAAATCGGATCCCGGCGGTCTGTAGCACACCTCAAGCACTATCTCAGGGGAGGCTCTAGTAGCTTTCTTTCCCAGTGTGATTTTTGCCCAGACAGACTCTTATCCATTCCATCACTTATTTCTTTACAGTCTACCTCATCACTGATATACAATGCTACTCTACCACCTTTGCCTTTATTTCTGTCTTTCCTAAACAGCACATAGCCTTCAATACCTGTACTCCAGTCATGACTACTATTCCACCATGTTTCTGTTATCCCTATAATATCTGATTTCACTTCCTGCGCCAGTAGCTCTAGTTCCTCCATTTTTTTACCTTGGCTCCTCGCATTAGTGTACAAACATCTTAATCTTTGCCGTTTGGCTTCACTGACATTCTTTACCCGATTAGGCACAGACATTGTATTGCCAGTATCACCTATTAGACTGGTATCTACACTACTCTTCCTCCTTGCATCCATTCTCATACCCACGGCTGTATCCTTTCTTACTTTGTTTTCTTCCTTTTCAATGTTAAATTCCGGTGTAGAGATTACCTGGACATCTCCCAACCATCTCCCCCAAATTCCTAGTTTAAAGCTCTCTTAATCAGTTGTGCTAGCCTCCATCCTAGAAGTCTATTTCCCTCCTTCCTCAGGTGAAGTCCATCTTGAGAGAACAGTCCTCTGTCCATGAATGCTTCCCAGTGGCCATACATCCCAAAGCCCTCCTTATAGCACCACTGCCTGAGTCATCTGTTGATCGCCATAATCTTGTCACACCTTTATTGCCCTTCTCTAGGAACGGGCAGAATCCCACTGAAGATCACCTGAGCCTCTATTTCCTTAAGTGTCTTCTCCAGCCTGGCATAGTCTCCCTTGATACGTTCCAGCGAGAATCTAGTCGTATCATTTGTTCCCACATGAAGGACAATAAGTGGATTCTTTCCCACTCCCGTTAGGATCCTTTTCAGCCTCAGGTCCACATCCTGTATCTTAGCACCTGGCAGACAGCACACCCTTCTGTTCTCTGGATCAGCTCTAGTTACAGGCCTGTCTATTTTTCTCAGTAAGGAGTCCCCAATCAAGTAGACCTGCCTTTTCCTGGTGATGGTGCAATTCTCCGGTCTACCCCTGCTCCCTCTGGCTGCAAGTCCTTTAGATTTTTATTGTCCCTTGCAATCCTTTGCAACCCATCCCATCCTGGGGCTCATATTTGGTGTTATCTCCATTGACTCTTCCCCTTGTCCTATAGGACTAACTGCTCTTCTCTTCTTCCTTGCCCTCTCACCTTCAGCGACCACCTGCTGTGTCCCTTCATTTTCCAACTCCGCAAACCTGTTCCTGAGCTCTCTTTCTCCTTCACTAGTCCGTCTGTTCTTCTGCCTGGTTCTCTTAGTCACATTAATACTGAAATCTGTTGCAGTTCAGGACTCTTGTCTTCATTTAAAAAAAACAAACAAAAACTCTGTTTTGGTGTCTTAGGCCCAGATCCCAAAGGTGCTTAATCTCCCATTTTGCGTTGAAATCAGTGGAAGTTAGGAGCCTAAAATACCTTTGTGGATCTGGGCCTTAATCTCTACCTCCTGATTTATATTTATACACGACATCCTTTAAAATTATGCATAGATTAGTGGTGCACATACCTCTAAAATTGCTAGAGAGCATTCATAGGATAATCTAAATTCAGGTGCACAGTGTAGAAAGTCTGTAGGATCTATTTAATATCTGCATCATTAATTAGTTTGATATTAATAACAAATGAGTTGATAAATTATAAACGAGTACCAAACTTCTTCGAGAGAAATATAAATTTGGGTGTACAATGAAGAGGAGCATAGAGGTAAAGCACTTGCACAATTGAATCCAGTTTGTCTTTAAAATATGCACTTTACCTAGAAGGGTAAGTTCCAGTTTTACACCATCTGTAAAATGAGGATATTCGTACTAATCTTTGTAAAGTGCTTTGAGAGCTACTACTACAAAGCACTATGTAAGAACTAGGATATTTTTTATTATTATTATTTATTTTTTGTTTGGTTAATGTTTCGTTATATTGTGCTTGGTTTTAACAAAACACTCCTTTGACAGTGCCAGGACCTTGAAATGTGCATATTTCAGGTGTTTTTGTGAACAATAGCAAAGACTTGAAATAAATACTAAAAGCAACAAATGTGGATCAGGAAAACTTCTTTGCTCCCATGACAAATCAAACTTTTTTTATACCTTTTTGGTTTTAAATGTAAAAAAAAAAGTATATTTTTAAGGACTTATTTTATTTTATTTGACTAATTGAACAGACAGTCAAATTATAAATAATGAACAGTATAACTTTTAAAAAAATTGTTTTTGAAATGACTAGTGCTCATGAGTCAGACCAACCCATCTTGATCTTTGAAAAGTGGAAGAAGATGCTATTCAAGCTTCCAAACAGTTTTTTTGACAATTTATAATATCTTGGCTTGTCTGCAGTACCTCTGCTATTCCCGTTCTGGGCCTCTGCATCAGGTTCTCGGTCATGGAGACTTGAGATGCACCATGGAGCACAGAGCATGCTATGCCTTCTGCAGCCTCAAGAATGCACCTTACTAGTGATGGCTCTGGACTTCTATGTGGCGCATAGAATCATCCTACCACTCTGTGTCCCTAGGCTTCCGCACCTCTGTTTCTCGCCATGGCTTATTTAGCAGGGCTAGTTTTTGTTTCTTACAAGAGCTTTCTCTTTTGGGGGATTTTGAACTGGAAAATTTATTCAGTAAAGAGCTCATCCTTTTATAAAATAATATTCTTATCAACAGGAACACAGAGAAATGGGTTAAAATAACAAAGAAAGCTCCACACATTAATTTTCAACTGTTCTTTCCTTGTAAGTTTTGGATAAATTCTATTCAGCCTAGACATCCCTACTCCTGAACTGCAGGAGAGTCAACCCCTTCAGCATTCTCTCCGTATTTCTTTCTATCTCCAGCTGCCCACTCACTCCCCCACTGTAGGGCAGCGGTGTTTAATGGGTTAGTGTTCCTTGGATCCTAGTGTTTGGCCTGGGAAAAATAAGCCTAGCCTGACTGAAGCCAGGCCTTTCCATTTAATATCTCTATAATTCTGTTGAGGATCCTTGGTATTCTGTCTGGAGGTGTCTCACCTCTGTCATTGTTTAGTGTCCTTTTTGTAAACCCGTAAACTCCTTTCACTTAACTCCATGTAGTTATACAGAATAATATCAAGCAGGTAACTAGAAATATAATAGAAATACAGAAAAAGCCCACCTTCTCCAAAGGATGTGAACAAATTAGAATGATCAAACAGTAATTTCACTTATGATGTGGTTGAGGTTTGGGACTAGGTTTTCTAAAGATTAAATGACTAGTTCACTTTGCCACTGACATCTCTCACAAACTTAAAATCCAGTTACCTTCAGAAAATGGGTTAAAAGAAACTACACCCACCTTTAGGTCTCCTTGCCATTTTTTCTTTGTTTTACAGTTGCATTTATCTGGTGAATATTTTTAGATGGCTTTTTTCTCCCCCATTGCTGTGTGGGAAAACCTACACAAACAGGAAATTGACTGCCTACCTGTGGGATTGGCTGACTACGTGTAATGCAATCTAATGCACAAAGTAAACAAAAAGAGCAATGTTTGGTTTCTCTGGATCAGTTTATAGTGATCTTGGATTATTCAAACACTTTAGGTTAAAAAAAAATGAAGTTATTTTTAAAGTGGCTGTGTAAATATGAAATATTTTTGGAAGGGTCATTTGAGTTTTTCTGTTTGTCCTGTAAAAATATAAATCTTGTTGACTTTCTAAAAATAATTTGTGATGTCTGAATACAGCTGCTCTTCACTATCTGTTTAGTGTGTTTTTGAAAGGTTTACACATTCTTGTTTACTTACTCTGAATGGGGTCTCAACACCCTGGAGTTTTAAACAACGTAACAGTAATGGGAATGGATCTAGTTAAGTATAAAATTAAGTTACACCTCATGTTGAAAAAAACTCAGTTACTTGTCCCTGATTACCTTTTGTTAACCTAGGTGGAGATTCATTTTTTTAAAAACTACTTAAGACCAAAATTTCCAGTTAACATCTGTATATGTGGGAGTAAAACTCCTTATCTTTCAAACTAGAGAATATAGAGTAGAACTGCCTTTTAAGAGCAAAGTATCTAACTTTGTCAAAAGGAGTGAAGTGATGGTAATATTACTGTCTTCCACAGTATCCCAGACCTGCTCTGTGGAGCAGTATGAGTAAATATTCTGATAGTTTATTCACAAGTCTGCACAACTCTGTTCCTGTGCTTTTTCCATGTTTGTTAGTCAACCTTATAGAAAAGATACAAAATGTTGGACATTTCTTCTGAGGCCTGCAGTCTATTTGATTCAGTGCAGTATGTACAGTTGTACTAAGGCATCAGGATTATTCTTCACATTTAAAAAAAAATCAATTTTTAATGCAGAGAGGAGTCATTTTGTTACTGGATTGTATAGCTATCCCCTTAACTTATTTTTTCGATACATCTGGTCCTGTGCATTTCTCACCAATGGAGTGTAGTATTGGACTGTTGCGTATAACCGTAACAAATAGTGGCACTGGATACGGAGTTGATTCTTACTATAAAATGAAGGAGAGGGTGCCCGGCATAGGTAACTGAACAAAGCCAAGCCACTTATCTCTCCTAGCTTGCTCTTCTCCCCCCCCCCACACCCCTCTTTTCCTGTCCTCTTGCACGAGCTACTCTATGAAATGAAACAGGAATCTCATCTGAACAATTACTTCTGTTTCAGTTCTAGGGATGAGCCATTTTAGTCAGTTTGCACCCAATAAACAACTCATTTATGTGGCAGAATCCCATTTTCTGCAGTAATATGACCTCGCTTAGCATTCTTTGCTACTCTTCCCCTTTGGCACAGGAGTCTCTTGTTTTAAAGGTTCATTATAATTTGGATTCTCCTCATGCCTCCTTGCTTCCCCATAGTGGTGCATACTAAAATATATAGATCTAAGAGCATATAAAGATGATACACAGAAAATAGTAGGTACTAAAGAGCTCTTTAGTGGAGCAGCGTGAAGCAAAAATCAAGGGCTGGAAGTAGAAGCTAAACAAGTTCAAATGACACACACATTTTTAAGCATGAGGGTGATGTATTCTCCATCTCTTGCTGTCTTCAAATCAAGAGTGGATGCCTTTCAGGAAGATAAACCTTAACCAAACACGTTATGGGGCTCAGTACATTTAATGGTCTGTGATATACAGGAGATCAGATTAGATGACCTTATGGTCTAATCTGACCTTAAACTCCTGGAATGTAGGTTAAGATGGAGCTTGAGTGACTGTGGTTTAGGAAATTAACAGGCTTCTAAAGTGCTAATTCAAATGTGACCAGTGAAGCACTTCTGATGCTATTTGTAAGAAAACCTCAAGATCTAAAAAGTAAACACAAAGTACACAAAACAGATTATGTAAGGGACAAAACCTACACACACTTGAAAAACAGTTATCCTACAGCAAATTGTTATCGTAATGTCAATTTGACTTGTCCCTTGAGCACACGCACAGGCTCAGACTGGTCTCCTGAGTGGCATCTGGAATTTGCAGCACAGTGTCAGCTTGTACCAAGTGTGTGGCTTTAAATATTTTTCAACAGCAGCCTCCTTGGGGCTTGAGTGGAAGATTTGGTGGTCTGTGGGGCAACAAGAAATGAAAAATGAAGAACGTCAGGAACGAAGGGGAGAGTGAAGGAGATGATAAAGGAAACCTACAGCTGGGAAAGGGGAAAACGTTTTAAAAGAGAAAATACGAGCGTCTCTCCTAATTAAAGCAGGCTACACTTTGGTTTCTAGACAAACTTAGGCTACGTCTACACTATGCACTAGTGGATATGATTCCCAGCTCACATAGACTTATTTGCTCTAGTTCTCATTGTAGTAGCATATTCATGGTAACATGGCTGAGGCAAGTGGTAGTGTGGGCTAGCTGCCCTCAGTACAAAATCCACCTGAAATCAATGGGTATGAACTTAGCACAGCTAGTCTGTGCCGCTGCTTGCCACTGTCGACACAAGATGGGAATCGGTCCCACATCTTAGAGCCTATGGGTACAGGACATCGCAATTTCCTAGTTACTTCCCAGTCCTGAACAAAAGTAATGTGATCTAGTCAATTCTTAAGAACTAGCTGGAAAAGCACTGAAGTAGGCATGCCCAAAGTACAACCTGCAGCTGCCTCTTTAGCCCTGACGCAGCTCATGAAGAGGATGTGTCCTGACATGCATTTCTCCATCTTGATCAGAGCAGGCTTTCTTAGTGTCAAGAGCATGCACTAGTCTGCCAATAGGCAAAACAGCTTTGATCAAGGAGTAGAGCATATTGAGGCACCGTGCTGCTTGTGTACCACTACACTATGTGAAAGATTATCCTGTTGGGCAGTATCGCTTTGATTAGACCTCTTGGTGATAGCACTATTAACTTTTTTACAACTTGTTTTCCCACAATGCATTTTATATTAGCTGTTTTAATAATGTAAAGAAAAATGTCAGTCTGATTTGTATTATGGCAAATTGCACCATCCCACAGTTCTGTGGCAAGAGCACTTTTCACACACTAGCGAGAAATGATTTAATATCCCACTTCTTTAAAAGCCACGCTACATGTCCTCATTTCCCTTATTCCCTGCACACACAAAAAAACCAACTGTTCTTGTTAAAGAAACCAGTATGATAGCTAGAAATTAATGTTCAAGGTTGGATTTTTCCAAAAGAATGATATATTATATTTTCAATTTTTTATTAATAGCTTCTGTTATTTGGTATAGCAGCTTACAGAATCTCTTGACTAAATCCTGTTTTGTAATGTACTGCTGTATTCAATATGCATTCTTATAAGTAAGCACTAAGCACAACATACATAAAATATTTTTATTATATTCCTGATAGAAAAATAAAGAACAGGGCAGGAAGCAGTCAATGAATGAATTACAGAAATGTTGAAAGGCACAAGTAGGTAAAGGTCAGAATTTTTCCTTTGTTCCTGGTTCAATAGCTATTTCTAATACTATTTTTAAAGATTTTACTGAGTTCAAGGATAGACATTCAGATAAAGGAAAGTACTGACAGTTTTTCCCCAGCTATTTTTCACCCAGTTTTAAAAGCATAAATGTGGTGATGTTCTCAAATCTCTCATTGAGTAGCACATCTAAATTTACAGAACATAAATAGCAACTTCTAACTAAATAACCCACAGGTCTACTGAATCAAAATGGTGTTTGTTTTTTAAAGCTTTCAGACCCAATACTGTGCATCTGATAGTGGGCTGGAAGAATCATAGAATATCAGGGTCGGAAGGGACCTCAGGAGGTCACCTAGTCCAAGCCCCTGCTCAAAGCAGGATCAATCCTCCAGACAGATTTTTGCCCCAGATCCCTAAATGGCCCCTTCAAGGATTGAACTCACACCCTGGGTTTGTTTAGTAGGCCAATACTCAAACCACGGAGCCATCTCAAAATAGTGTTGCTTTAGCTGTTTTATCTTGCTGCATCTTACCTATGGCACAGTGAATAATAGAATAACATATTTAAAAGTGGTTTTGGTGTTTCTTAATTTAAATGCTTTCTCTGTTTATGTTGGCAAATTTACTATACATTTCTTACCATGAAAAAAAAATCCCAATATAAATCTTAAAACTATATTCCATGAAAATATAAATAGCATTGTTGGCATGAGAAACAGTTCCTTGCATATACAGCTGCACACACACAAAAAACATTACCTTAAGAGAGGTCATGAAATTGCTACAGAAAAAAATTATCACCAGTGAAAATGCAGCAGTCCAAATGAAAATGGAACTAAACCAGGGTAAATATTTTGCACAGGAACATTCTGGCCTCCTATAAATAAAGACTGAGGTTCTCAAAGTCTCCAGCTTTCTTTTTGCAGACCAATCTGGATTGTTTAGTAAACTGGGCACAAGCAAACAAATATGCATTTAATATGCTAAATGTAAATGTACAGTTGCAGGATGGGGGAACACTATCCAAGGAAGCAATGACTCTGAAAAAGCTTTGGGGGTCATGGTGGATAACTAGATGAACATGGGTTCCCAGTGCAATGCTGCTGCCAAAATGGCTAATGCGATCCTTGGATGCATACACGGGAATCTCAAGTAGGAGTGGAGAGGATATTTTACATCTGCATTTAGCACTGGCTGAAATACTGTGTCCAGTCGGGTGTCTTGTTCATTCAAGAGGGATGCTGATAAACTGGAGAGGGTTCAAAGAGCCATGAGATAGTTAAAGGACTAGAAAACATGCCTTAGGTTATGTCTTCGCTAGGAATGTTAAAGCCCTGCCGAGGCAGTGCTTTAACATGTCTGTGTAGTCGTGGCAGTGTAGAGCTCTCCCAGGGCTATAAAAAGAACACCTCCACTAGGGGAGTAGCTCGGTGCACTGTCTATACTGGCACTTTACAGCGCTGAAACTTGCTGTGCTCAGGGGTGTGTTTTTTCACACCCCGAGCGATAAAGTTGCAGCGCTGTAAAGTGCCAGTGTAGACAAGGCCTTAGTGATAGACTCAAGGAGCTCAGTCTATTTAGCATAACAAAGAGAAGGTTAAGTGGTGACTTGATTACAGTCTATAAGAACCTACATGGGGAACAAATATTTAATAATGGGCTCTTCAATCTAGCAGACAAAGGCATAACATGATCCAATGGCTGGAAGCTGAAGCTGGACAAATTCAGACTGAAAATAAGGCATAATTTTTTAAAAATGAGAGTAATTAACCATTGGAACAACTTGCCAAGAGTTGTGGTGGATTCTTCATCACTGACAATTTTTTAACTCAAGATTGGATGTTTTTATTTCTGTCCAAGTCTCCTTTAATTTCAAATTGAATGCAGGAAACCTATTAGAGAACACAAGCATGTAGGAAATTCAAACAATTAATAGATCTTGAACTGTCAAGCCAGCAGCTCCCATTGGCTTCAGTAGAAGCTGCTGGATAGTCAGCTCATTGCACAATCTCAAAGCTGACAGAGTTGCTGTATCAGTGGGACCATGAGCACAGCAGCCACCCAAAATTCAGCAGGGAAAAGGACTCTGCCACAGTCAAGAATGAAAACCATCAGAATGGCTTCACCAGGCACAGTTGGGTGCCTCTAACATAGTTGCAGCTGGGACTGAGGAGAAGAATAGAGAGATCTGCTGGGAAAGTCGTCAGGGTGGATCTGGAGAATTGGAGCTGGATGCACAGGGCACAAATGAGGGGGAAAGTTGCAGCAGGTGCAGCTGTAAAGAGAGCAATGATAACGGAATGGTGAGCAGGAGACCTGCCAGGGAAATGAGAGCCACACTTTGGGGTGAGGGGCTACAAGAACCCTCAAGGTAACCTTGTGTGAGCACTTCAACTTGAGCCTGTGAAACTCTGGGAAGAGCAGGCAGAGCATAAGAGGCAGCATGCAATGGGGTGGGCTGGCTCCTTTAGGAAAGAAGGGGGGTTGGGGCCAGCCCACCCTGTTCCATGATTTGGCTTCTTAAAGAAACAGATGTTTAAGGGAGCAGCAGACAAGCTGGTGAATGGTAATCCGGGAGCTCCCTCCTGAGCGGGGTAAAAACCAGCTGTGAGATGAGTCTGGGGAGAGAGGGTAGCTAGCTTGGAAAGGACAAAGGAGAATGTTTGTGTAAGAAGGAGGCTGGGGCGGGCCTTGAACCAAAGGGCAGGTGAGAAGAGAGGCTATGTGAAGTAGGCCTGCAACCTGGCTACTTGTAGGCTGGGGAAGCTGGTCTTATCCACTGCACAGCCTCAGAAGGGAGGAATGTGGAGTTTCTTAAGAAGTTCAAAGGATTTGGGCCTGAGGAAATCAAGGGAAGCTGGGTATATATCAATACTTAATAAATTGGGCCCCAGTATGAAGGAATGTTATGTTAATTAATTTGAGCTGTGAACAAGTTATTCTGGAAAAGCAAAAGGGAACTGGGAGTGGTGCGTTTGGTACCATGCTGTGCCATGAGGGGGTGTGATCCAGAGACAACACCCTGCCCCACAGTGTCAATGTAAGATGAAGATGGAAAGAGTGCAACAGCAACAGCTGGATGGGTTCATAGGTTAGGACCAGGGCCGCCCGGGGGGGCAAGTGGAGCAATTTGGCCCTGGTTAGGACTGAAATGCCTTCTCTACTAGTGCTCCATAAACATAGATGCTGTTATAGTGGGAAGACAGGGAATGTCTTTCTCCCTGCCCTGGCCATCTTTCATCCTGGGGGTGCTGTTCCCTCCCTCAACTTGGAAGGGAGGCAGACAACAGTGTTGAGAAGAGAGCCTGCGTTTTCTTGGAGCTAAACTGATCAGCACACTCTTTCTTTTCCTGCCACGATGAACTGTTTAGATAATAAACTTGAAGTGCAGGAGTCAGAGACTTGTGCAATCTCCTGTCAGCAGGGGCTTCTGTCACTTCCTGGTGGGGAGGCAGGAGATCTGTGGTTAACTCATATCCACATTGCATAGTTCCTCCCACACCAGCTTTAAGGGTTTGCTGAGCTGGAAGGACCTGAGTGGGACATGAGGAAACAATAATGGCTGGGGTAGTGGCCTCTTTTCCTCCCTCCCCCTCCTTCACACACTTAGGGGATGGCTATGGGGGAGGAGGGACATGGACATGAGGTCAGTATGAAGGGGAATTGGGGAAGGGGGAAAGAAACTGGCAGGATTTCATGGAGAATGAAGCAAGATTGAGGGCTGGGACTGAAAGGAAATGGGGTTGGAGAGGGTCTTGTGTGTAGGAGATGGTACTGCAGGAGTTTGGGGGGCAGTGGAAAGTGAGTCTGGTAAGACTTCCATATGGAGAGAAGCCTGAAGGGGAAAGAGGAAAGGTGGGGGAGTTAACAGCAAAGTGAGGGTTAATGCAATGTGGGAAGAGAGCTAGGGAGAAAGCAGGAGAAGATCTGAGTGAGTGAGTGCGTGCTGGGGATCTTGGTATTTTTAAAACTTTTTTGTGGTTGCGGTGGAATATCTCTGGCCTTCCCAGAATGACTCCAACATTTAGGGAGTGGGACACTTTGACTCTGGGGATGTCAGCTATGCCTTTCTTAAGTATGGTGTGTGGGTTTGCAATGTTTAACTTTTGTGACTAAAGAATAGGATATTTAAAATGAAAAATCACCAAACTAAAAGGTCTTGTATGCTTAAAAAAAAGGTCAATAATTGGTCAAGCTAAACAAGGCATAACCTGTTTGTGCTCCTATTATCATTGGGGCTAACCTAATTCCTTCCCTCCCTAAATTTCATAAATCTGTGTGTGGGAGCACTGAATTTAGGCAAGTGTTGTGTGTGGACCAAAGTAATCCTTAGCTCTGATTAGTATAGCTTGCTTGTGTAAATAGCTAGCTATCTTCTAAGGAGGTTCACTTTTCTTTGGCTGATTTGTGTGTGTGTGTGGGCCTTTACTTTTTTCAGATGGTGAAATGTTTTTGATGGGGGGAAAACACTGTATTCACAATCAAAGCAATTAAAAATTAATAGACATTTTAATTAAATAAAAATTGTGACAGAATTTCAACTTTGAATTATAAAGCAGCACACACTTGAGGCAGGTAAACCTTGGCTATCATCATTAGGTATTTTACAGGAGGACTCCTATTGTTTCCAACAGAAATACACCTCTACCCCGATATAATGTTGTCCTCGGGAGCCAAAAAACCTTACCGTGTTATAGGTGAAACCGCATTATATCGAACTTGCTTTGATCCGCCAGAGCACACAGCCCCATCCCCCTGCAGCGCTGCTTTACCGCGTTATATCTGAATTTGTGTTATATCGGATCGCATTATATCGGGGTAGAGGTGTATATTTAAAATTACAATTAAGACACATTAAAAGAGGTATAAACTTTATACAGTTCAAATATGGCCTGCTTTTAAATCAGACTGTAATCGACAAGTATGTAACATTTCAGGCAAATCATTCCTGATGTAATCTACTATGCTTTGTTTCCACCACATCCTCAGATCCTTCTATTAATAGATGTATCTGTATGTGGAGTTAGAAGGAAGTGGAGCAGGGACAGTTGTGTAGTTCACATGAGCTTTACTAAATCTAGGCTCAGTCCCCAATGAGATATCTTTACGCATTTGGATTTTATTATTTTACATCACCACCATCTTGATTATTGAGGCCCTTCTAAAACTTTTAAAAGTAAGTATTGATTCTGTAGTAATAACATGTGTCTCCAGTAGAGAGCACTACTGGCATTGCCTTCTCTTAAAGCTTACCTATTTAGTTAACATGGGAAGCCACATTCCTTAACTATTCTGTGTTGCCTTTCTGACTGCTTGTATTTCTAAAGTTTATAATATTAGGATGTGGAACACTGGGCTGGATCTTGGATTGAAGTTGTCTAGCCTGTCCAAATCAATGCATTTCTGAGACTCCATTAAGTAGAGTTTGAAACAGAAATAATTGAACACAAAACAGCAGGGTCTATACTAATTGTTATATTAATATTTGCATACAATATGGGGCAGCAGCAGGAGATTAAGTGGCTCATTTATGGTGGATACTCAATGGTTAATTGAAGGTCTTTAATTTAGAAGCTGACTGACAGCCTGCAGTCTAAATGGCTAGTTAAGGTAAAATGTTGGCTGATGATACAGGAAGCTTTAAAAATCTTGTCTTTCTGGGATTAATCCTAATCTTGATCTTTGTTCTTGGGGTTCAAGCTAAAAAACAGAACCCCTAACTATAGTTCATTTTAATACACTACAGTTAAATGGCTATGCAAATATGGCAACATCTTAATCAATTTGCTACTTGTATGTAGTCTGACTCGTATCTGCTGACTTTGCTGACAAATATATCTTTATTTTTATTTTTACTCCTGCTAGCCCTGCAGATACTAGACAGCTGTGTTGAGTTAATGTCATCTTACTGAAGTTAGAATCTTTATTACATATGATGGAGCATGAGCCAGAAAGAGCAAACTTGCCTTTCAGATCTCAATCTGACTTTACAAGGCTGGCCGTTTAAAATAACAATCTTATTACTCAAACTGAGCAAATTAAATGAGTCCGTGACTGACTTAAAAAAATAAAGCCCTGTTATGCCATTTTTAGTATATTTTTTCAGTGTATTACTGTATTTCAAATCCATGTCTCAGGCACAACGCTTCCTACCCTGCTGCCCAGCAGTCAAATGGAGCTGGCTACCAGCAGCTCAGTTAATTGTTACTTTTTTTTTTCCTGGTGGCTTCATCTCTGTGCTCCAGAATCTAAGGTTTTATTTAAAAATATAATATAGCCTTTAGGGTTACAAAAGAATTTTCACAATGTGAATAGTGTAAATAGATCCCTCAAAAGTGGGGACAGTTTGACACAATAGTACTGAGAGATATGTGACTTACATTAGTTCTTCTCAGTTGGGTATAAACTCTGAAGCCTACTGATAAAGGTGTTGTCTTGGACATAATTAACTAGTTCATTGCTGGTAAGGGATGCAAGGAGGAAGAGTAACAATCATATTATGAAGATCTGCACAATCTACTGTGAGTGGCATTTTGTTTTGAGGAGTCAAGTGGGTAGGGTTTGGTTGAGGGTGATGCTTCAGAGCATAGTATTATCTTCCTTCAAAACTCCCCATATTTATTCTTTCTACTTTCCTATTAATTAAAAAGATTCCTAGTGTCAGTACCTAGATATGGAAAAAGAATGTATTTCATGCAAGTCTAAACCAATAGCTAATGCTATTGCTTTCATTTCTAAGGTAGACAAAACCCTCAGTTAAAAAAAATCTAAAAGTTCATTTAAAAATAAAAGCAATAACAAAGAAAACATTCCAAGTTAAATTTGGTGTATTGCTTAAGGGAAGTCATCAACCAGAATGTTTCATTCAGACTTAAGCTTGCACATTAACTGCCAAGTTAAACAGTTCAACAATATCTCCAACCTAATGGATGAGTTCTTTAAAGCCAAATCTTTAATATTTACATTAAAACTTGTATATAAAAAAATCCACTCAGCAAGAACATTTTTCTTGGAGAGAAGAATCACAAATTTATATTTTCCAGTACAAACAGTCTTTGTATTTCTAGAGGGCCAGTTATAGGTGTTGAGGAGATAGTTGTGTGTTGATTGGTGCTTGGTAAATTTTAATAATACAAATTCAGTTGTATGCCAGACCTGCGCATTCAGGCCTAAAAATCTACCCTTTGGAACAATCTGGGGTGAAATCCTGGCCCTGATGAAGTCAGTGGGAGTCTTGCTATTAACTTACGTGGTGGCAGGATTTCACTCCTGGGTACACTTCTTATAGGGAAGACCATTGTTATTCAGGGTGTGGCAAAGAGATAGTGTGTTTGTGTCACGGAGTATTGGGGGACTCAGGGCCCTGCACCCCCGGCTTCCTGTGATTCACCATGACTCTCAGCCAGCCAGTAAAGCAGAAGGTTTATTTGGATGACAGGAATACAGTCCAAGACAGGTCTTGCAGGCACAGACAACAGGGCCCCCCTCAGTTAGGTCCAGCTTGGGGTCCCAGGGCATGCCAGCCCACCCCCCTTTGGGGGGTCAGAGCCATCTCTGCCTCCCAGCCATCTCTCCAGCCTGCTTCCAGCACTCTGCCTTCAGCGACCCCTCCCACAGCCTTTGTTCAGTTTCCCGGGCCCCGGAGTCACCTGACCTCCAACCCCCTCCTGGGTTCTCATGTTACAAGCTCAGGTATGTTCCCTCGGGCCGACTCCCATCCCCCGATGCAGACCATCCTAGTCACACTCCCCTGTCAGCATTCCCACACCCCAGCAAGAACAGTCCCAGTTCGTCACAGTTTGTATAAACTTATGTGCTGAATATGAATGAATATTTGCATGTTATTCATGTTAAGACAAAAAATATTGGGCCAAATACATCCCAGGTGTAACTCCACTGACATCAGTGGAATTGCTCCAGGGATGTGTTTGGCCAGTTATGTTTCTGAGGAGTCAATCCATTAAAAAATTAGTAACGTACAGCTATAAACTAGAGCTTATAATTTTCACTTCTAGTTGATAACAAAGCTGGTACTATAGCTATGTAAATGTCTAGAAAGAAAGTGGTACAGCTCTTCTGACAGACCACTGTATGAATTAGAGCAAGGGGCGAGAGCCAGCACCACTGTATTCTGTTTCCCGTTTTGATGCTGACTTGCTAGGTGGCCTTGGGCAAGTCACTTTACTTCTCTGTGCCTCATCTTCCCCATCTGTGAAATGAGGATAACACTTCATACCTCACAACATGGCCATGATGGTGTTAGTTGTAAAGCATTTGAGCTCCCTGGGTGAAGGGTGCTCTAGAAGGACAAAATGTTAATTCTTTGTTATTAAAAAATCTCTAATCTCTACCACATTCAAAAAAATTCAGTTACCAAATATCTTCTAAATGTCTTCAATTCAATAACCTTTTATGGGGGAAAACAAAGGAGAATTCCAATTTTCAGCAAAGGTAAGATGAGAGCACAAACTGGTATATCCCAAATAGAACCCATGGTGGAAGGTAGTTCCTATAGTTCTAGTTATAGCTGGTGCTAGTCAGCTCCTACTAGGACTGGCATTTTCCCATTGCATGGCTTTCAGTGATAACTGGCATTATCTTGGCAATAGCAAAAGAGATTCACATTAGCACTGTTTTTGTAATAGATTGAAGAGGCAATAGGCAATTTTTACAGCTGGCAAAGAACCTATGCAGTGTGATATAGGAACCTTTGTGGATATCTGGTAATTTTACCTTTGGCAATCTTCTAATCATATTTTTAACTGGTAGCTGGTGATCAGGCATGTGGCTTCTGATCTTGGGATAGCGAGACAGAATAAAATCCTATTTTTAAAACAATTGTTTGAATTTGCACTGTGTAAGTGTGAAGGAACAACTGTAAAGGTGCACACTTTACCCTATATCTGTAATCAAGTTTGAACACACACATCATTTCCTTGTTACATTGGAATGTATGGAACTTAGTGACGTTCAAAAGGGCAGATACAATTCTGTGGGCTGCAGTTCACTTCATGCTTTGTAAAATAAAGCAAAGTTTTCATAATAGGTTTTTATGGGCTTATTCTCTCCTAACAAAGCATGATGTGTTTAAAATATTAGTACCTCTTATTTGGGAACATCTAAATTAAGAGCAGCTGGCAAAAGCTGAACACAGATGAGACTGAGGTGATACTGGTAAGAAGAGGGGAGGAAATGCAGCTTGTGTAACATTCCCCACTCTCGAGGGTGTATGCCCTCAGATTGTCAGTTTACAGCACTGAGCTCCTTTTGGATTTTTCAGTGCTATGGTTGCCAAATAGCCAGGCAGCAGGAAGCCTAAGTCTCATCCTATCCCATACTGATCTGCTCACACATCCATGCACTTGGGACTCTAGTCTTGAGTATTTCAATTAATAGGAATGAAGCAACACATCCTTAAAAAGCTCCAACCGCTATAAAAATCCCAGAGCCAGCCTGCTTAGCAATACAGGTCACTGTGAGCACATCACCCTGATGCTCCAGCCTCTGCACTGGCTCCTCTTTAAATACATCATCTCTGTCCTGATAGTCAAAGCCCCCTCCAGGATTAGCCCGCCTACCTAAGAGATTGCCTCTACCCCGGTGGCCCTGACCTCCCACAGCAGCTGTGTTCCACTGCAACTATAAAACTCCCAAGCAATAGAAGTCTAGTGAGGATAGGAGACAGAATTTTTGTGGGAGCTGGACCTAGACTGTGGAACTCACTTTTAGAAGAGATAATGACAGTTAAGTGTTGAACAGTACAGTGAAAGCATCTTGGAAATAAGTGACTTGTGGGATCTGTTCTTATTGACTAAAAATTAGATGGCACTGTAAACCTTCTTTGTGGACTAAAGAACAATTAGCTCTAGAGTCTTATTCATAGGAAACTATTAATCTTCTTGGATCAGAGTAGTGTTGTCTGAGAGGGTAAAATTGCCACCCATAAAAGAGGGGTGCAAAATCCTACTACATAGTGAGTGGCAGACATGCCAAACCTGTGGAAAAAATGCAGAAATTGGGCTTGTTTTTGGCTTGTGAGTTGCTTGTTGGCTAGTTTTTGGCTTGTTGCTTTTTTTTTTTTTTTTTTTTTTATCGGCTTCTGGCAAGCAGGGACACAGGGTACAGAGTCAGGGGTGCACAGCAGGCCCATCACAGTCCCAGATTGCACGCTGCGGGGATCTAGTCACATAGAGTATTGGGGTTCTTAGGGATTGGCTTGTTTTAGCCTTGTTTTGAAATGAAATTAGCTTGATTTTTGGCTTATTGCGAAAGTCGGGGTGCTTATTTACCACCTAAAAGTTGGCAACTGTGCTAAGGAGGTGAACATATCCACATCACACAGTGAAGTGATGAGGGGGCAACAAGATGTGAAAACTTGCATTAGTTGATAAGGCACCGTAATAAAAAAATCTTTAAAAACAAAATGGGTCTCCTCTCACTTCAGCTGATGTCAATAATGAAACTCTCTGTGATTTATCAAGATAAGATGATGCATGGTACTGTTACACAAAATCCCATAAATCATTCATCAGTTATATATTGAAGGTTGTGAACATATGTTGTTTTTTTCAGAGCTGCCATAGGTGCAGTATAGGGGGTGAAAATTGCTTTGCTTGGTGTTTCTTGTGCAATAAAACTGGTTTCTTTTCTCATGCTGAATTTTTGGTAGAATTGTTCCTTTTAAAAGGTATTGGATTTACCAGAACTGTAGGTTTGATGGGGTTTGTTAGAACTGGGCTAGCACTGGTCATATCACAATTAAGAGATCCCCATTAGATTGAACTTGAATCACTTTAGGAAAGTTGGCAGCTCAAATCACTTGATTGCAGGCATTTTTGAGTTATCTGATGATAGTGAGGTTGGGTTGCAGGCTTCAGGTATAGAGCACTAGGGCTTAATAGATGAGATGGGGTTGTTCTGGATGTTCTGACTGACTTCTTCTGTTTCATATGCTTTGACTGCCTTCCTTATTGCAGCCTACCAATTGTCAATGCTCACCTCATTTTAATAGTAGGCTATAATACTCTCTTGCTATGGGAGCACCTACAGCAGAGGGTCTCTTCAGTGCATCTACCTACAGGCCTTGATTAATGCAGCTACTTCCTCCTAACATCTATATAAATAATTTAGTCTGCAGAAAGTAGGGTGAGCAGATAGCAAGTGTGAAAAATCGGGACACTTTTTTTTTTAGGGAGGAGGTTGGGGAGATATAGTTGCGTATATAAGACAAAGCCCCTAATATCAGGATATCTGGTCACCAGGGCTGGCTCCAGGCACCAGCTTCTCAAGCAGGTGCTTGGGGTGGCCGTTCTGGACAGGGGCGGCAGTTCCAGGTATTCGGCGGCAATTCGGCGGAGGGTCTGTCACTCCGCCTGGGAGTGAAGGACCTCCCGCCGAATTGCCGCCGCAGATCGCGATCGCGGCTTTTTTTTTTTTTTTTTTTTTTGGTTTTGGCTGCTTGGGGCGGCGAAAACCCTGGAGCCGGCCCTGCTGGTCACCCTAGCAGAAAGCTACAACTCTGATGATTGACTCTGACTCAAAGGATATGAACTCCAGCAGCACAGTCACCTCCTCACTTAGCAGCCGTCCTCCTGCTCCACTGGAAGAGTGGGTGTTGGAGAGGTCAATGGGTGTATTCCTTCCTCTTTTCAAAAGGTACCATAGCATTATTAATGTCCATCTGGCCAGTTACCAGAGACCAGCAGAAGGTACCTCAATTTAATGTTTCATTCAAGCGGTCAGTCATTCTAGCTCTCCTGTAGTATTGTGGGATGGAGTCAATTAAGAAACCCAGGCCTTATAGGGCATTTGACAGAGGCAGTGATAGTTTATCCTAGAGGCCAAGAGTGCTCCCGTTACCAAATGACCTATACCCTAGAAGACACTTCTAATGGAGGGTAGTGTTAGAACAGAGAGTAAAAATAGATCTAGCTAATGGAACACATCAAGACAATGAAGACAAAATGTTTTTCTGAATAAAGGCAGGTACTATATGGAAGTGGTGAAAACAAAAGGAAACTCCCTATCAGGAATGACTGACACATGGGGAAGGGAAGGGAATGGAAAGAATATGCAAAAAATTTTGATGGAGTTAAAATAAGCAAAAAAAGTTGACAGCAACAGTAAAAGAAGCAGAATAACCTTTTCTGAAAGAGGGGTGGGAGGAATCTGAATTATTTACAGCCCAGCAACAACATGCGTAAATACGCTAATCAAAGCAAAGCTCTACAACAGCCTGGCAAATAGCAGAGGACATCACATCAGACTAAAATGAACCATGAAAAATACACCAGGAAACAAAGACTGCCCAGAGCTGTTTGGTGTTGTAACTTCTTCCACATGAGAGTGGTGGATTGGCAGCAATCGCTCTCAAATATTATTTTTGGGCCGCTCACCTCCAGTTGCTGGTGACGTGGCTTCAGGGAAAAAGACTCTACATTTTTAATATGCCATGTAAATTGCACAACCCATAGGAGCCCAAGAGGGTTCTTTCTGTGATAACTAGAAATGAGCTAATGCTGCTGACAAAGAACAGTGCTCACCGTGCAGCGTTTGTTACTTGGCAAAAAAAAAAAAAAAAAAAACCCTTAAACATTGGCAGTCTGCTCTAAAGTGTTTCCATTCTTTAGACTTTAGCATTAGGGGCTTTGGGTGCTGGGGGTGCTGCCCCACCCCCCTTGGCTTGAAGTGGTTTCCATTATATACAGGTTTCAGAGTAGCAGCCGTGTTAGTCTGTATCCGCAAAAAGAACAGGAGTACTTGTGGCACCTTAGAGACTAACAAATTTATTAGAGCATAAGCTTTCGTGGACTACAGCCCACTTCTTGAAAGCTTATGCTCTAATAAATTTGTTAGTCTCTAAGGTGCCACAAGTACTCCTGTTCTTATTATATACAGGGTTTACAGTTTGGTTCAATGGCTCTCAGCATCCCCAATATACAAATTGTTCCAGTATCCCTGGACTCTAGTCTGTCTGTCAGCCCATCTAGATATGTATAGTATGCTTGGCATAGTACTATTGATGCGTTTTACAACATTTGAATCAAGACAAATTGGTAAATTTTGCTGGCTTATGTTCTCACCCTCTTATTCCAGAGAACCTTCAGCACTATCTACTCGTGTAGGGTTTTATTCCCCCCTCTTCCTCAGGCCACAGGCCACATATTCTGTCACTTTTTAGAAACAAACTGAACAAGATGAGTTGTATCTTTCCAGGCTCATATTCTCCATTCACACTTTTAGCACTCTGCGAGTACAGAGAATAAATAATATCAATATTGTTATTAGAAAAATGACATACTAATTCTTTAATAGAATTGGAGTTTAATCTGTTTGAGTATCAAATATGGTGCATCTGAAAAAGAAGATCTCTTATTTATACCACCTTCTTATATTGGACAAATATACTGGTCTGGAGGGGCGGGGGGTGAAAGTCAAGTTAGGGAAAGAGCTAATTCTGAGTACCCAGAAGATAAATGAAGGGATATTTGCAAGCAAACAAAGAGCAAACTCCTGAGGTCCTTACTTCAGACATAATCACCCCCTTCTGTGGGAAAACTTACAAGAGGTGCTAGAGGGGAGGAAATCTTGTGGAAAGTTTTTTTCCCCCGAGTTGTTCCACTGAGACAGGTGGAGTGTGTGTGTGTTTCATTCCCCCAGTGGAACAGAACATGGGATTTACTGCAACCCCCAGAAAGCCTCTGGGATCCACAAGGTATTGGTAGGTGGCCATGGCCACCTGCACTGAGCACTATACCCAAGGAGCCACATTGCCATGTTATTGCTGCAGCGCAGGCTCAGCTACAGCCTCAGCCCGTTCCATTTCTTCGATGAGCTCCTTTGCGTAGGGAGGGAGCAAAGGCACGTTGCACGCTTCTGAGGCGGTTTATACCTCTGTCTTCCTTCTCGTATCTCTGAGGGCATCCTCTCCTGTGTTAGGCCTCATCCCCTCACAGGTCTCGGGGGGAATGATGCACTTCCTATCACTCTTCGACTGGGCCCTGGGAACAGCACCCTGTTTGTGCCAGTCACTTTACTCTGCAGATCTGACTGGATTCAGGCATCTGCAATTCTTCCCTTTGAGAGTCTCTGACCACTAACGTATATACAGGGTGATCAAACAGCCATCTTAAATCAAAAATTTTTATTTAGCAATAGGAACAAATGTTTAGAGAAAAATGATCTTAAAACAACAAGCAATCTACAAGTGTGGCTATCTTACCTAAAGTCATACTATCCCCTGATTGTGACTTAGATAGGCTTAGCTTCTCCAGACACTTCCAGTGGGTTCCCATGTCTCAGTCCGCTTCCACTTTGCTCTCCCTCCCACTGGGAGACTGTATCTCTTAAAACCTGCCCTCATTCTTTGTTTGCCTTGGTCATTCCTGGTTAAACCAGTTTCAGAGGTTGGCCAGCACTGAGACAGTCATCAAAGCTAATAATTCTGGCATTGACAGAGTTGTTAAGTGTTTGCTGGTAAGTGGCTATCTTGAGCCATTCTTCTCCTCATTGCCTTGCTGTATCCAAACAAACCGCAATTGAGTTCAGCCAATATTATAGTGTCAGGACTTCTGTTTAAATGTGACCTTGCTGAGTCCCCTAAAGTTGATGTGCTTAGTCAGATTTCTTTGAAATTTAGCATGTCTCTGAAGAGTGCAGAGTAGGGTTAGTGACCTAAGTTTGGGATCGTTTGAGCTAGGGGTATAAGATAAAAGCCCTGAAAAAATATCAATTTTTTAGGTGCAGGGTTTTTGTGTGTTTGTTTTGCTCAGAGCTAGAGAGCAAACTATTAATGTGATGCAGGTCAAAAAGATCTGAATCTCAGTGTAATGCATGGCACCCATTAAATCTCTGGGGGACCCAAACCGAGACTGGTAATTAAGAAAATGTAGATTTTTGCTATGCTCATGTGACAGTATAGAAAAATGGCTAGAGGCCCGAGGATTTCCTTTCCTGCCATTTTATACGCTTTAAAAGCTCAACTCTTGTGGTTTAAAATCCAAATAGTGACTTGGATTGCTTTGAAACTTGGTGTGCCTCCTGCGGGAAAAGGGGCTTGTATTAGTGATCCAAACTTGGAGTAATTTGACTGCGAGGTTCCCAAGTTACAGCCCCTTGCCCCAAAATAGTTTCTTTCTGCTGCCTTCTACTGTTAAACTGAGATAGAGTTGCCAACTCAGACTGAAGTTATTCCAGGAGATATTTTCCCCAACATGACTTAATGTCGTTTTCTTAAAATAGCCTATTAAAATCTCCTGGATTGCTTTCAGTAGTTACTGGGAGATCGATTCCAATTCAGGGAGACTCCAGGCCAATCCTGGAGGGTTGGCAACCCTAAACTGAGAGGTACTAATGACTGGATGAATCACAGACCTCATTGAGACTGATGGGTGTGAACTCACCCTTTAATTAACATAACTATGGATAAATTGATCAGAAGCCCCCACCTAAAACAAATGGAGTTTTGGACTGAGTGCCTGGAGGTTGCTACAATTGGTGAGTCATGGGTGGCAATTTTATTTTGGGGGGATAGGTAATCAAAATATTTTTGAGGGGGAAATTAAACATATTAATGCTTCCTGGGAAGGATATTAAGGGGTGGAAGAATCAGTTTGGGGAGTAGAGGTTTGGGACTGAAGCATGGGGAGGGGGATAAATGAGGATGGGTGGGAGGGGAGGGGTAAGAGGTTGGGGGCTCAGGTGAGGGAGGGTTAGGGGGTGTGGAGAGATAGGACAGTGGGAAGGAGGATGTGGGGATGAATGGCAGAAGGACTGGGGGGGATAGGAGCAGGGACATATTGAAGCATTGATCTAGGAAAATAGAGGTAAGGTGGCATGCGCCACTATTCCCACTCCCACCCCCCATTTTTGTCCTTTGGTAGTGTTAGAAGGAATCCTGTGGCTGAGAATGAGTGGGTTGTAAAAGGCGGTGAAGAGCTTGTACATTTCAGAAAATATGGGGTTGGCAGAATAAAGGTATGTGTGTTGGGGCATTACTGAAAGAGGACAGAATTAAGGTTGAATAGGCAACCTTAGCTGTCCTTTCCTGGTTTTTAGAAGTTTTGAGTTTTGCTCAACTTAGCATTCTGCATGGGATGACATACCACCAAGCAACCTTACCTCTGTGTTAACGTGGTTTTTGCTGTTGAATAGTCATACAAGACACACAACCCTGCTAACCAGGAGCGCCGCCAGCTTTTTTGCCGCCCTAGGCAGCAGAAGGTCCCGCCCCCAAAATGCTGCCCCCATCAGAGGCAGCAGAAGGTCCTGCCCCCGAAATACCGACGACGATCGGGGTGGCCAAAGATCCAGCCACCGCGGTCACAACCCCCCAAATGTTAGCACCCTAGGCCGTCGCCTCCCCCCAAATGTTAGCACCCTAGGCTGCCGCCTAGGTTGCCTAACGGGTTGCGCCGGCCCTGCTGCTAACCAGTCACTAAAGTGTTTATAAATTATCACAGGGCTGCTCCATTTCTGTCACAGCATGTCAGCTTGGCCCTTCCCCCCATGTGGATCCCAACCCTGTACTGAGCTGCCACAAAGGTAGCTAAGCTCCTTTCTGACAGGAAGGAGAGATCTGCATATGAAGGGCCCCTGAATAGACCCTTAACTTCACTCATTCACTCATCCAAAAATCCCATTGAATTCAATGGGAGTTTACCTAAGAAATTACAGTATTGGGTGACATGTGAAGAAATGGCTAGTTTGGCCAGGGCTGGAGCCAGTCTAGCAATGATGTGAGACGCTCCAGTCCTTTTGGGAATTTTAGCTCTGCCTAGGAGAAAACCCCTCAGGTTGGCTGACTTCCCTACTGCCCCAAAGAGCTGCCATTCAGGGCTTGTCACCCGGAGGGGTGTACAGGCCCCATGCTGTCTCAGCTGTGAAACCATTAATATGGAAACTGACTGCCTTCTCAGCTGGAGCTGATTGGGGGCTCACAACAGCTGAGGAGACAAAAGGCTGCAGGGTAAATGTGTGAGGCAACTGCCAGAGAGGCTGAGAGCAGGACCCTTTAGCTGCACGCTGAGGAGAAGTCAGACTGCCACTAAGAGAGGACCACAGAGTGTGACTCTGAAGAAAAATCTCCAGGAGGCACAGTAGGAAGCAGACCATGGAAACAGTAAAGGGTTGGGAAAAACTAGTGCTAACTACTTCATACAGGGTCCCTGGCCTGGAGCCTGGCAGAGTGGCGGGGCTAGATTCCCATTCCTGGCAAAGGGGGTTTATGGAGCCTTGAACAAGCGAGCTAACTTGAAGAGGCCAGAGACTGGCCTTCATCTAGCGCCATCAACCTCCTGATATACTGGACTCTATACTACCTTGAGATGGGGAAGGACTACCAGCGACCCAGCCAGAGGGCTGAGGTCATGACAAAAAATCAACAAGCAAGCTAGATAGTGATCGGTCCATCAAAGGAGGGAAACTGAGGCAAACTTGCTTATCACTTGGTTTCACCACAAGATGATGCTGAAGATTGAAAGTGACCCCTGACAGGGCTGCTGCTGCAGGCAAATCTGTCTCCCTGTCCTTTCAGGAGCTGACCCCGTCCCCACAGAAGGCGAAGAGGGCAGATGGAGCAGAAAGAGCCCAGTAGTTTAGGACTTAGCCAGTGGACAGTGGGACTATTCCTCTGCTTCTCCTCCCTCCATCACCCAGCCTGGGAAGGGGGACTCCACTGCAGCTGCCCCTCTGGTCTGGCAGAGGACCTGTAAAGCCTCTGGGGCTGCAGAAGGAGTAGAGGGAGGGGTGGCTCCCTCAGCCCTGGGAAGTGAGGCACAACCTAACCAAGAATTCCCAAAAGCTACCAAAGGCATGTGGCATATTTTTTTTAATTTTAATTGATAAATATATACAGATTTAAGGACAAATTGTGATTTGATTTAAGTGTCACACCTCTCTCTCTCTCCCTCTCTCTCCAGTAGCAAAAGGCAACACCAGAAAGTTTGAAGAATGGAGTGCTGCCTGAGGCTCAAATCTCGGTATAGTTAATGGTGCCTCATGAAGCTGCCTTGTTACCATGGCAAGTTATCATGCCCAGATGTCACTTCATAGGGGTGTTGCTGCAGTAATCACAGCTTGGTGAGGCCACAGCAGGATTGTAGCAATTAAGCCTGGACTGCAGGGGGTTTGCGGGGGCTCCCGAGGTCCCTCCTTCATAGGATGGGCCCTGTGTTCGAGGAGCCAATGGTGGCGGCTCCTGCTCCAGGTCCATCTCCTGCTGCTTCACTGTAAACTAAGATAAGCTTTTAATAGCTATTAAATTATACATTGGCTGGGGGTGGAAATAACTATTCTGTGATTTGTGCCTCACCTGTCAAAAAGGTGACCTGCTGCTCCCAAACAGAGGTGAGGTTGACAGGCAAGGGGAAGATGTGGGGTCAGAGGGACAGGCAGAAACAATGTGGCAAGCAGATTTGGAGGCAGAACTGATGTGGGAAATGGGGGGATATCATTGATGGGGGGGCAAAATTAATTGCTGGAGAGGGGGATGGGCAGACAGGGCAAGCCCTAGACCAAATGGCACCGCTTGCGAGGAGCGTCTTCAGAGCCCCCCTCCATTTGTTAAACTTTTGAATACCTTCTGTTTTATTGCATTTGTAGCCCATTTCACGACTTTGCATGATTTGCATGCATGATTTATTCCTGTCATATAAGATGATAAATTTGCACGCTAGGATTCTATTTTCCCTTTTTGTCACTAAGAACAAAAACAGCATCCTGAGCCCAGCCCATCCTGAGGCCTCCAAGCTGGGCACTCCATGTGATCGCCTGGGTTGCCTGCCCCTAAACCCAGCCCTGCGGGCAGATGTAGGACTGAGAGCTCTTGTTAAAATCACCATACTCAAGTTTGTGAGAGTGGGCAACACCAATGGTCACATAGACACAGGAATGGGTGGGGCCAGTTCAAAAATCAGAAGGCAGAAAAAAAATATATATTTTTGAAATCCCATGATTTTGGCAGGATACTGTCTCAAGATTTTTGAGCCTTTTGGGGTTGGTGATACTAAGAAAAGAACCTTCAATTAATACAAGACACTGATTTGTTCTATTTCATTTTATTCAGTTTCTATAGCAACAGTTAGGCTACATAAAAGGAATGTTAATTATGATATATGGTAAGACAGAAATTGGGAACTGTTTTTCTGAAGGAAAGTTTCGAGGTTCTTGGAAGATTTACTGGAAGTACAGAGTCAGAGGTGGATTACCTTTTTGTGGGGCCCTGAGCCAGAGCAAGTGGGGGTCCCACCCCTCCCCTCCCCTTCTGCCTGCAGTCCCCCCTCTCCCCTCCCCCTATCCCCAGCACTCCTGACAGGGAAATGGGGTCAGGGTGCAGGATTTGCCCTGCCCTCCTGCCTGGCACTCCTGCTGGGGAGCGGGGTTGGGTGTGGGGGCTTCCCCAGCAGGGGTGCCGGGCGGGCAGAGCAGGTGGGGACGCCCATTTTTCCGCCCCCCTCCCAATTGGCAGGGGCCCCTGGGTGCAGGTCCCATTGGTCCAGTGGCTAATCTGCCACTGTACGGAGTATGTTACAACTACAGCTTTGTTTCTGAGCAGCCTGTTTTCACATTACCTGAGTAAATAAGAGAAAATGTTCTTAGCCATTGTTCTCGCAATAGCTAGAATTTTCATCATGTACTACTGGTGCAAAGATTTCTTCCATGGGGCTAATGGAATCAACACTTGTCTGCCTCTAGAAAAGATCATGAATAACATTAGAGATTGTCCCTCGCCTTTCGAGAAAAGTCTGAAGCTCACCAAACTGAAATCATTAAGATGAGCTTCTGGGCTTGACCTGAAAAGGGAAATTAGTTGAATTATTTTTTTAGAGCACATATATTGTATGCCACTGAATAAAATGTTGACTGTCATCTGTTGTTCATAAAGCATAAGCCCTGATTTAAATACTTAACTTTGACTCTTAACTGTGTCTGTGTGTGTGGCCTTTGGCTCTGTTGTTACTGTTAGGGTGGATTGTAAAGTGCTGAATAAAAATATTTTACAAATCAAAACCCATCAATAAATGAATAGTTGGACAATGTAACCCGCTGACTCTGCCACAATGGGCTCCTGGGGGACTCATAATTGATCACTTACTACTCAGTAATAGAGGAAATTGTCTCAGCTGCCCATCACCATTGGATACTGAGTGAAAGGTAGAACTACTCATTTTTTGGTAAGGATAATGATAATATGGTTATAGCTTCTTATAGTATTTGTCTTTTGTATGAATAACTTCATTGTAAGTGTCCTGTCTAAGTTTTGCTTAATCTTTGTAATAGTTTTGTTTAAAATGAGAATTGGAATTAAAAACAAACAAACAAAAATACCCACCCAAAAAAACAGAAATACCTCAAACAGCACTATCTGACAGAAATCTATTGTCTGACTGGAGCAATGCCTACCCTAAAGTACAGCACCAGAAAAGTCTAATTTAAAACCAATTTACAGTGAAATGAAAAACCGATCAAGTGAAGGTTAGAAACCTGAGGAATCCTAGGCTGACAGCTGCACTGGAACTAGCCCTGCTGCTAAAAACAAGAAGAAAGGAGACTCCAGCAGAGTACAAATAAAACAACAAAGAGCAGACTTTCAATCTAAGGTACATGTACGAACATAAATGCACTTGAATCCAAAGTCCTTACTGGGGATAAGTAGTGACACAAAACCATTAAAATAGGTTAGAGTTAGTAGTATTTCACTAGTGATGATAGAGGTTCTATACAAAATTCCTGTTTTCAAACTGGACACCATCAGATTAGGCCTGAATAAAAACTGGAAGTGGTTGGGTCATTACACAACCTAAATCTAATTTCCTCAATACTAATTTCCCCCTACTGTTACTCATACCTTCTTGTCAACTGTATGAAATGGGCCACTCTCATTACCACTTCGAAAGTTATTTTTCCTCCCTTGGTATCCTGCTGTCAATTGAATTGTCTTGTGAGATTGACCTCACACTTGGTAAGATAACTCACATCTTTTCATGTATTTATACCTGCTCCTATATTTTCCACTCCATGCATCTGATGAAGTGGGTTCTAGCCCACAAAAGCTTATGCCCAAATAAATTTGTTAGTCTCTAGGGTGCCACAAGGACTCCTCGTTGTTTTTGTTTTTAAGCTGTTATTGCTTTAGTAAAAATAACACTTTTCATGCTTGGTCTGAGTATGAAAACCGTTTATTTGACAGAGGTGCTCAATTAATAATAGTAAGCACTTATATCATTTCATCTTTGAAGTATTATATGAACATTATAAGTGAGTGCAGGGGACTGGACTAGATGACTTCTTGAGGTCCCTTCCAGTCCTATGATTCTATGATTGATTGATTAATCTTCACAACACCCTGAAGCAGGAGAGAGGTAAATAATCTTGTCATTGGGGAAAACGGAGGTACAGTGATTTGACCAAAGCCACATAGCAGGTCAGTGACAAAGTTAGGATTTGAGCTCAGGAGTTCCTGGCTCCCAGTCCTATGCTTATATCATAGCTCCTCTTAGAAATTATAGGGGAAGGTATTTAGTAATTGCTCCTGATCAGGCAGTTAGGGACATAGAAAACAGCTGCAACATATTCGAAGTGTGAATGATATGTCTTTGAAGTCTGACTCAGTTTGCAAGTATATCTTTAAAGGTGTTAGGCACATTTTGTGATCTATAGAATCTTTCTATGTAAAACATTCCAAGAATTCCATTCTCAGCAGGACATATTCTATAATAAAAGGCATTTTAAAAGGCAACTTTTTCTGACTGCCTAAGGAAATGTCACTACTGTAACTGAATACTGGATATTAAAGTAAGATTCAATGGAGGAGTCAGGTTGGACTGTTATTTTCCAGATGAGCCTAGTGACATTCAAAATAGGCTAGAATAGGCTGGGGCACTCATGTTTTGAGTTTGGGTTTCTGGGTTAGTCAGTTGCCCATTAAAAAAGTTGCTACTCAATTTCCTCATCTTAAATCTAGAAGAACTAATTTAAGCTGCTTCACATGTACGTTTTTAAATAGTATGTAGGTAGAGCTCTCTGACTTCCTCTATGCATATCATTGCTATTATTAATATCTTTGCCTCCAGTTGGGACATAAAGAAAGTGCACAGGGCCTCTTTTCTTTGTACTGTTGTGAAATCTCTAAAGTTCCTATTTAATTAGTGCACATCCCTGCTAAAAACCTCAACGTCTGTCACCATATATGAGGTCCCTTCTAACCTAGTTTCAGCTAGGGCAGCAGAAACTCAGGGCTGCTTCTATCCAATTTGGAGCCTGGTTGCTAAGTGCATCAGGACTCCTGTCCTTCTCCAGGCTGTCTGCAATGTTTACCTTCCAGGCTCTGTGCTCACAGTTTGATGCAGCAGTGGCTTGCTGGATTTCATGAACATGTCATCCCAAGTCCTTGTCTTTCTCCTCCTTATCTGGCTCAGGCATTCCACGGGGGTAAAGGGGGGACCCTTCAAGGCCATAAAAGCAGCCGCTGCAGATAAAACACACAGAGGTACCACTGTCAGTATAGTCATAACGGAAAGCGAATTTAGATTCAGAACTCCCCTCCCTTGCTCTCCTAAAATTTTAAACAAGACCTGTTCATTGGCACTTCTGCTTGGGAGTTCCTGTGCACGGTGCCACTCACTGCACCAGCCATGGTGAGCATGGCCTACCAGAGGTGAGGAAAATGAGGAGGGAATTGCTCAGTCACATGAACTATGAATAGAGGGCAATGGCACTGGATACTGACACTGTTTTCCACAGTTGGTGGTGATTTTAGCTGATCTCACTCCTGTGGGTAATAAAGGCAGAGAGAACGCAGCTGCTGCTGGCGTCCCGAAGCCACCCGGGCCCATATGCTACTAGTCTGTGTACTACAATGATGCCTGCCAAAGTTATCACTGACTGGTGAGGGAAAGTGTCCTACCACCAAGGAAGAAATAAAGCTGCCATCCCTAGAAACCTCCAGGAGAGGATAGCAAAGAACCTCCATGAAAGTTTCATCGAGATCTCTCAGGAGGATTCAAGGGACATCCCTGTGCAAATAAACTAACTGGTCTGCCTGGTCCCACTTGCCTAACTCTGCAGAGCAATGCAAAGCAGATAACAAGGCTACCTCTGTTTGTTGTACTGCTACCTCTGCTAGTACAAGTAAATTAATGAAAAGTTGATAGCTGTGTACTGTTTAGCTCAGGGTACCATCAATATAATGGACAATAAATTTTCACGCTTACCCACAGATACTTCTCCAACATCAAGCTCATCAGTACTCAACTGCCAGGACTGAGTGGACTGCAGTCGAGTCTGAAACAGGTCCTGGTTTCCTGCACAACTGGACCCCTCCATCGCCTGTCCTCCATCTTCTTCCTCCACATCCTCCTCGCTGTTCACACCAGGGGCTTGTGGCTCAGGCTCCTCAGAGGTATTGACAGTGGACTGGAAGGTGGTGGGGTCTCCACCAAGTATGGCATGCTGCTCTTTGTAAAAGCACAGGTCTGCGGCTCAGCACTGGATCGATTGTTGGCCTCCCTAGCCTTCTGGCATGCTTAGCCATCTTGACTTTCACATGGCACTGCTGCTGATCCTTATCATACCCCTTCTGCATCCTGGCCTGTAGCTGTGTTTGCACAGCCTCTTCTCTCCACAGCCCAGGAGATCCAATATCTCCTGTCTACTCCAAACTGGAGCGTGTAGCCAGTATGGTTAGCTAGGCAGTTACACACAACAATGGAGAGCTGCTAGGTGTGCTCACCATACTGGGAAATCAGGAAAAGGCATTTCAAAAATTCAAGGGTCTTTAAGGGAGGTTGGGGGGGACCTTCCAGACTACATGACTCCTGGGCAGTGGAGTTCACAATTGCAACCAGAGCAGTCAATGTTAGGCATTGTGCGACAGCTGTTGGAGGACTGTTAGGGTCAAGATAGGTCATGCAGTATCGACACTTGCTCTGCATCAACCTCAGTACATTGACCATGGCTCAACACCAATCAGGGAGATGGTGTTACTATGTTGGTGTAATGGGGCATTTACATAGGTGGGAGACAAATTTTAGTGTAGACACGTGCACAACTAGATCGACACAAGGTGGCTTACATTGACCTAACTGTAACGTAGGCCAGGCCTCAGTCTGCAAGGTTTTCAAACTAAGTCATAAAATGTCACATTTCTTAGTTTGGGGAGGTAGGAATTCAAGGCCTGAGTAAAGGTGGCAGGATTAGGCCTTATGTAAGTGTGCCTAAGAGAGAATGAAAGAAGAAAGAAACACTGAACTGAGTCATGAAGCTGCAGTAATGGCCAGAAACAGTAAGGTTTTCCTGCTGTGAGGCAGGCTGGAGCAATGCTAGCATATGCTGTTGTCATGAATTATCAGCACTATACACTGGGAGTGAAAACTAGAACAGGCATGATAATAGTTACAAAAGTGTGCTGATTTGTGGTAGAACAGAAATGATAGTCATTAATATAACTTAGGTGGACATGTGCTTGCTTAGGGTATGTCTACACTACGAAATTAGGTCGAATTTATAGAAGCCGGTTTTATAGAAATCGTTTTTATACAGTCGATTGTGTGTGTCCCCACATAAAATGCTCTAAGTGCATTAAGTCGGCAGACCGTGTCCACAGTACCGAGGTTAGTGTCGACTTCCAGAGCGTTGCACTGTGGGTAGCTATCCCACAGTTCCCGCAGTCTCCGTTGCCCATTGGAATTCTGGGTTGAGATCCCAATGCCTGATGATGCAAAAACAGTGTCGCGGGGGGTTCTGGGTTCATGTCGTCAGGCCCCTCCCCCTCCATCAGAGCAACAATGGATTCGCAGACAATCGATTCGTGCCTTTTTACCTGGGTTACCTGTGCAGATGACGTACCATGGCAAGCATGGAGCCCCTGCTCAGCTCAGCTCACCCTCACCATATGTCATCTGGGTCCGGCAGACGTGGTACTGCATTGCTACACAGCAGCAGTTAATAGCTTTTTGGCAGTAGACGGTGCGGTATGACTGGTAGCCGTCATCGGCTATCTGGGTGCTGGCAGACGTGGGGCTGCATTGCTATACAGCAGCGGCTCTTTGCCTTTTGGCAGTAGATGGTGTATTACGACTGGTATCCATCATCATTGTATTCCTCAGTGAGTTCGGTCAGAGGCACCTGGGCAGACATGTTTTGTCTCCTGGAGACTCAGTCCTGCCGGCAGTCCTGTTGAACCGTCTTGACGATGATGGCTAGCAATCGTAATGCAGCATCTTCTGCCAAGCACCCAGAAGATGCCAATGGCTATCGGTCATGCTGTACTGTCTGCTGCCAGCCTAAGATGTAAAAGATAGATGGACCAGATTTGTTCTGTATTCATTTGCTTCCCCCTCCCTCCATGAAATCAACGGCCTGCTAAACCCAGGGTTTTGAGTTCAATCTTTGGGGGCGGGGGGTATTCTGTGTGACAGTTGTTTGTGTTCCTGATGCACAGCCACCTTTGTTGATTTTAATTCCCTGTAAGCCATGTCGTCACTCGCCCCTCCCTCCGTCAGACAATAGTTTCGTGCCTTTTTTCAGCCCAGACACCATAGCACTGGGATCATGGAGCCCGCTCAGATCACTGTGGCAATTATGAGCACTATGAACACCACGCGCATTGTCCTGGAGTATATGCAGAGCCAGAACATGCCAAAGCAAAACCAGGCGAGGAGGGGATTGCAGCGCGGCGACGAGAGTGATGAAGAAATTGACATGGACATAGACCTCTCACTAAGTATGGGCCCCAGCAATGTGGAAATCATGGTGTTACTGGGGCAGGTTCATGCCATGGAACGCCAATTCTGAGCCCGGGAAACAAGCACAGACTGGTGGGACCACATCGTGTTGCAGGTGTGGGACGATTCCCAGTGGCTGCGAAACTTTCGCATGCGTAAGGGCACTTTCATGGAACTTTGTGACTTGCTTTCCCCTGCCCTGAAGCGCCAGAATACCAGGATGAGAGCAGGGGTACTTTTCAATGCTGCTGCAAGCCCTGGTGGATCACAAGGGACATTTCACTAACATCAACGTGGGATGGCCGGGAAAGGTACATGATGCTCGTGTCTTCAGGAACTCTGGTCTGTTTCAAAAGCTGGAGGAAGGGACTTTCTTCCCGGACCAGAAAATAACCATTGGGGATGTTGAAATGCCTATCGTTATCCTTGGGGATGCAGCCTATCCCTTAATGCCATGGCTCATGAAGCCATACACAGGCAGCCTGGACAGGAGTCAGGACCTGTTCAACTATAGGCTGAGCAAGTGCCGAATGGTGGTAGAATGTGCATTTGGACGTTTAAAAATGCACTGGCACAGTTTACTGACTCGGATAGACCTCAGCGAAACCAATATTCCAATTGTTATTGCTGCTTGCTGTGCGCTCCACAATATCTGTGAGAGTAAGGGGGAGACATTTATGGTGGGGTGGGAGGTTGAGGCAAATTGCCTGGACGCTGGTTACGCACAGCCAGACACCAGGGCGGTTAGAAGAGTACAGCAGGGCACGGTGCGCATCAGAGAAGCTTTGAAAACCAGTTTTGTGACTGGCCAGGCTATGGTGTGAAACTTCTGTTTGTTTCTCCTTGATGAACCCTCCCCCCATCCCCCGGTTCACTCTACTTCCCTGTAAGCTAACTACTCTCCCCTCTCCCCTTCGAGCACCGCTTCAAGAGGCAATAAAGTCATTGTTACTTCACATTCATGCATTCTTTATTAATTCATCACACAACTAGGGGGATAACTGCCAAGGTAGCCTGGGAGGGGTGGGGGAGGAGGGAAGGACAAGGACACACTGCAGTTTAAAACTTTAAAACTTTAACTCTTACTGAAGGCCAGCCTTTTGATGCTTGGGCAATCATCTGGGGTGGAGTGGCCGGAGGCCCCCACACCGCGTTCTTGGGCGTTTGGGTGAGGAGGCTATGGAACTTGGGGAGGAGGGCTGCTGGTTACACAGGGGCTGTAGTGGTGGTCTCTGCTCCTGCTGCCTTTCCTGCAGCTCAACCATATGCCGGAGCATATCAGTTTGATGCTCCAGCAGTCGGAGCATCGACTCTTGCCTTCTGTCAGCAAGCTGACGCCACCTATCCTCTTCAGCCCGCGATTCAGCCCGCCACCTCTCCTCTCGTTCATATTGTGCTTTTCTGCACTCTGACATTGACTGCCTCCACACATTCTGCTGTGCTCTGTCAGCGTGGGAGGACATCTGGAGCTCCGAGAATATATCATCCCGAGTCTGCCGTTTTCTCCTTCTAATCTTCACTAGCCTCTGCAAAGGAGAAACATTTGCAGCTGGTGGAGGAGAAGGGAGAGGTGGTTAAAAAAGACACATTTTAGAGAACAGTGGGTACACTCTTTCACGTTAAATTTTGCTGTTCACATTACACAGCACATGTGCTTTCATTACAAAGTTGCATTTTTCCTCTTATACTGAGGGCCTGCCGGTTTGGTGTGAGAGATCACTCACGCAGTGCAAGGCAACAGAATTCGGCTTGCAGGCAGCCATGGTAAGCCACAGTCTTTTGGCTTTTTTAACCTTCTTAACATGTGGGAATGGTTTCAAACAGCAGCGCCCTCATTTCCCATACCAATCACCCGTTGGGTTGGCCATTTAAAATGGGTTTGCAATGTAAAAGGAGGGGCTGCGGTTTCCGGGTTAACATGCGGCACAAACCCAACTACCCCCTCCCCCACACCCAATTCTCTGGGATGATCACTTCACCCCTCCCCCCATCGCGTGGCTAACAGCGGGGAACATTTCTGTTCAGCCGAGCAGGAACAGGCACCTCTGAATGTCCCCTTAATAAAATCACCCCATTTCAACCAGGTGACCATGAATGATATCACTCTCCTGAGGATAACAAAGAGAGATAAGGAATGGATGTTGTCTGCATGCCAGCAAACACCGGGATCATACGCTGCCATGCTTTGTTATGCAATGATTCCAGACTACATGCTACTGGCCCAGCGTGGTAAAGTGTCCTACCATGGCGGACGGGATAAGGCAGTCCTCCCCAGAAACCTTTTGCAAAGGCTTTGGGAGTTCATGAAGGAGAGCTTTCTGGAGATATCCCTGGAGGATTTCCACTCCATCCCCATACACGTTAACAGACTTTTCCAGTAGCTGTAATGGCCGCGATTGCCAGGGCAAATTAATCATTAATAATTAAACACGCTTGCTTTTAAACCATATGTAATATTTACAAAGGTACACTCACCAGAGGTCCCTTGTGTTCCCTCAGGGTCTGGGAGCACGCCTTGGGTGAGTTCGGGGGTTACTGGTTCCAGGTCCAGGGTGATAAACATATCCTGGCTGTTGGGGAAACCGGTTTCTCCGCTTCCTTGCTGTGAGCTATCTTCATCATCATCTTCCTCGTACCCCGAACCCGCTTCCCTGTTGCGTGATTCTCCATTGATGGAGTCAAAGCACAGGGTGGGGTAGTGGTGGCTGCACCCCCAGCATAGCATGCAGCTCCACGTAGAAGCGGCATGTCTGCGGCTCTGCCCCGGACCTTCCATTTGCCTCTCTGGCTTTGTGGTAGGCTTGCCTTAGCTCCTTAATTTTCACGCGGCCCTGTTATGGCCTCTGTCCTTCATGGCCTTTGAGACTTTTTCTAATATTTTGTCATTTCGTTTACTGCTACGGAGTTCAGCTAGCACTGGTTCATCTCCCCATATGGCAAGCAGATCTCGTACCTCCCGTTCGGTCCATGATGGAGCTCTTTTGCGATCCTGGGACTCCATCATGGTTACCTGTGCTGATGAGCTCTGCATGTTCACCTGTGCTCTCCACGCTGGGCAAACAGGAAATGAAATTCAAAAGTTCGCGGGGCTTTTCCTGTCTACCTGTTTAGTGCATCTGAGTTGAGAGTGCTGTCCAGAGCAGTCACAATGAAGCACTGTGGGATAGCTCCCGGAGGCCAATAACGTCGAATGCTATCCACACTACCCCAAATCCGACCCGGAAAGGCTGATTTCAGCGCTAATCCCTTCGTCGGAGGTGGAGTAAAGAAACTGGTTTAAAGGGCCCTTTAAGTCGAAAAAAAGGGCTTCATCGTGTGGATGTGTCCAGGCTTAATTTGATTTAACGCTGCTAAATTCAACCTAAACTCGTAGTGTAGACCAGGCCTTAGTGATTGGGAATGGTGCAGCAGCCTCATAGTGCTCACTCTGCTAAGAAGAGACATTGGACAGAGCGGCTTTTCCATGACAGGAGAGTGTTGAGTTAGATGCCATCACTAATGAGATCTGTGCTGGAAGGTAAAGGTGTGTCTGCACTGACAAAATAGATGTTTCTTTCCCAGGTGTTAGCTCACACAAGGTAAAATCCTAGAATGGCTAAAACAAATAGTTGTTTTCACACATGTTAGTCGATTGTGGTGGACCCTAGGTTCCCCTCATGTATTTTCCTAGTGAAGATGCATGGTACGTGCACCACGAAGGAAAAAAGCTGTTAAGGCCTTTGATGATGGGAGTAGGGGGCTAAAATTCGGTTCATGTGGGAGGATTAGGGAAATAAACACGCACACAGCAATTGAGTAATGTAAGCAATAGGTCAGAACTGCATAAGTGAAACAAAAACAAAAGAGGAAGGTTGATCATGTGGTATTATATCACTGAATTAGGTCTCACTCAGGTGATTGGTATTCAGTTCCTAGCTCTGCTGGACTCTCTGTGTGATCTTGGGAAGTTACTTTATCTCTCCCTACCTCAGTTTCTCCATTTGTAAAATGGGGATAATACTTCCCTATATCAGAGGGTTGTGTAAGGATAAATTCATTAATGTTGGAGGCACTCTGATACTATGGCAATAGAGACCATATAAATATATAGAAAACACAAAGAGCTACCTTACCACAAAGCATTATTATTTACCTATTTATTGTAATGATCAAAAATATGTTCTGAAGTCTCCAAGTTATAATTCTCCTGGTTGCCAAACTAGGATTTTTCAGTTTATAGGAGGTAGGCCAGGGTAACTGGTTACTTCAACATGTCCTCTGTACAGAAGAAGAAAATGTTTTAAAACATCATATTACATTGGCTTATAATACTTTGTATCTCACAATACAGAGTAAAGGAATGCAAAGCGTTGGCTGAGATGTAAAAAAGATTCCTCTCAGTGTGGGTAAAATACGGTCACAATGCTGTCAGCTAAAACATATTGGATCCCCATAGTGTGATTTGCAGAACTTGTGATGTGAGTTTACTTTAGAACAGTGGTTCCCGAACTTGTTCCGCCGCTTGTGCAGGGAAAGCCCCTGGCGGGCTGGGCCGGATTGTGTACCTGCCACATCTGCAGGTTCAGCTGCTGGCGGCTCCCAGTGGCCGCAGTTTGCTGCTCCAGGCCAATGGGAGCTGCTGGAAGCAGGCCAGTGGGAGCCGCGATTGGCCAAACCTGCGGACGTGGCAGGTACACAAACCGGCCCGGCCCGCCAGGGGCTTTCCCTGCACAAGCGGCGGAACAAGTTTGGGAACCACTGCTTTAGAAGTTTCTAAAGCAGCTGTTTCAGAACCTACCTGGGGATAATTCCAGAGATGAGAAATCAGAATAGTTCTGTACTAATCCCTGTCCTGACTAGAGATCCAATCCTGCAAAGTGCTCGGTGCCCTTTGCCCTCCCTTAGTGAGTGTGATTGATTATTTAGCAAATTTTAGATTTGGTGGTAATAGAAGGTGTCAAGTGTAAAACTATTGATTCTTATTTTCTTTTCTCTGTAGAATCCATAAAGCCAAAGAAAACACACAAAAAATTAGTATTTCTTGCAAGCATAGAATTTAAGGACAGTTTGTTCCTATAAGTAAGCAACACATTTGCAATTAAACATTTCAAGCTGTAACAATATGCTTGCCGGTCCTCATAACACTAATTTGCAGCTAGTTTTTTGGATAATAATAAGATTAATGATAAAATAACACTAAAAACCATTAAAAATAACATTAGGGGGTTAACATAAATCCACAAAAGCAAGGAAATTCTGAGTTAAGACAGACGGAGTATATTTAACTCAGTCCTGTTGTGCTTACCAACTGCAGCCATATGATCTTTCATTAGGGAGTCTAAAAACAGTCAGTTACAGTACAAACTATATTTGTTACAGTAAAAAGTACTGTAAGCACAGCAGTGCTGTTACAGACTGTATGTCTACCTTAATTATAATTTGCTTTGTAAATTTGTTAGAACAGCAAAAGTTTTAAAACAAATGTTTTGTATTTTGTTTTATCTTTTTGTTAACTTGCATTAATACTGTCCCATTTAGTTTGTCATCAGCATTTTTCATTGTTCCAACTCACAATTTAATAGGTTTGTAAATAACTGGCTCTCATCTCACACCAAATAGTAACAGGTGACTACTGCGTAATGCTTCACAATGGAATGTTTCTTCACATCTTCAAAACATCAATATCTTCACTGCTCTATCACATCTTTGTTTAAAAAGCTATATAAAATAACTATTGTGCAATCAGCGGTTATTTTTCAAACTAAAATATAGCAGCCATTTTTACTTGTTTTTGTTTATTAAAATATCAGAAAGCAAAGACCATCAAAAAGGTTATATTGCCAGCCAAACTATTTTACAACAAAATGTTTACCTGCTCTGCCAAAATACTTGTTTAAAACCCTGAAAAAGATTCTTAAAAGCTAATTTTACACTATATAAAATTACCTCTAGGCTGACAATTCTATATGAATATTACACACACACAAAAACTATGTTTCCAAGAAAACTACTAGCATTGCAAAGGGAAGCACTCAAAACTTCAGAGATGCCAAAATTAAGTTTGTCCATGACACGAAACTCTGTTCAGGTTTGGCTGAGATTTCAACTTTTTAAAATCATCACTTTCCTTCTGCCGCTTGCATTGTGATCAAAGTTTTGGCAGCATCTAAGGCCAGGCCCCAGCAGCAGCAGCATATGCTGCACTAGGAACTCCAGAAACAAGTAGCCTTTCCAGTGCGCTCTTCCTGACACTCTCCTGTTCTTCCAGACCCCACATATGTCTTCAGTGACCTTTTTTCCTATGAGATAAGTCTTCTCCTGTTGCTAACTAATTCAGTTCTGTAGTTCCAGATACGCTGCAGTGCTGAAAAATCAGGGTTCACCTGATGGGGATGGAGGCAGCTGTAATGGGAATTTGGTTTTACATTTTTTTATAACAAAACTCTAGGAAAAGCAGCATTTTAAAAAAATACTTTGAAAGAATGTTATTTAGGTTGCAAAGTCAAGCACTGGGACATTAGGAAATAACAGAATCAATGTTGCACAGTGCACCCTTACTTTGACCCCCTTGTGCAAATTCATTATGGTACAGTCTTCAGTTACACGATCGCATACGAGTCTGTTTTTTCCACAGGCCCTCTGCTTCATTCAATGCAGATAATGGACGGTGCTCAGGGAATGCTTTAAGATTTCCTAAATAGTGAGGCTGTTTGTACAATCAGTGCTAAATTTGCTCTAGGAATTAGAAATTGTATGGAGAATAAGTAGGGGACTGAGGAAGAATTAGAGGATGGGGATGGTCTTGTAATAAATGCAAGTAAATGCCATCTAGGAGAACTCAGTTCTGTAAGTGCCTCAACAATAGTTTTTCTGTATGATGCTCAGTAAATCATTTAAGCTAAACTTCCGACAGGTGGACGGTGTGTTCCTCATTTTCTGGGAGCCTACCTTGAAACTCTATGGTTTGATTTGCACTTACAGCTGCAACTGATGCCAATGAGAGCTCTTGATGCTCATGTCACAGTTCAGTGCAATTGCACCTGTATTTCCTTCCTTGTGATTCACAAGGGTACCCACCTAGGCTCCCGGCACCTCCTCTGTCAGCTCTCTTGCAGGGAGAACCACGTCTCTCTCCCTCCTCACTGGAGTTTTTGCAGGCTGCACAGTTCCCTGCCTACACTGAATTTCCCCAATAAGTCTGACTGCTTAAGCAGGCTTGCTTGGCTTTCTCCTCAGAGGCTAGAAACAACATAATTGCCCATAGGTATAAGCTACCACATAGCTCTTTCTAAGCAACCACATTTATTCTTAAAGTGAAAGCATTACAAAGAAAACACATTAAAACAATAAAAGAAGCTACATGCACACTAATAAGCTTAACAGAAATCACTCCACCACCTCCATCAAGGGCTGCGGAAGCAGTCAGTCCTTCAGACCCCAGGAAGGTTTTTTCTGGGGGTCACAAGTTCACAACAGCTTCAGCTCAGAATAAGAACACCAATGAATCTGTGAGTCACTCCTTTATACAGTTTGGGCCTTTGATCTTGGGACCTTGGGAATGGGTAATCAGCAGACTGTCACCCTCTCCTCAGGGCATAATTTCAAAAGCCTGGGTTTTTGCATAATCAGAGGCAGGGGATGAGGATGGGAATCTGCATTCACCACTCCCTAGATTTTTCTCAGGAAATCTACTTCTCACACACAGTCCCAAAAATTCATTTTTGTCTGCCACATTGTTCAGTACAGTCCTTTGATCATCCACAATAATACTTAAGCTTTGCATTTAAAACAATGGACTCCAAAGCTATTTAAACTTAATTCAGTAATATTTCCCAAAGATATTTAAGGAAATTGCCACAGCTCAGTACTTCTGGCAGTAAGGCAGTATCATCTGGGGCATGAATACAGAGTTGGGAGTCAGGGCGGTCCTGAGTTCAAATTCTGATTCTGTGTGGCCTCAGAGAAGTCTCTTTGTCTCAGTCTCCTCATCTGTTAAGTGGGGACAGTGCTCTCATGCTACAGTGGAGATAACTTTTAAAAAAAATTGGGATGCATTCAGATACTGCAGTGATGAGCACCCTAGAAAAGACTGCAAGGAAATAAATATTTCTTTATCCACTGCAGGCTTTGGATAGTGTGCAATAAATAATGCAAGGGACACTAATTGAATGATGAAGATAAAAAATATATCTCATTCCTTGAGCACAGTCTATCCTGTGGGTAGAGGTAAAGGTTCTGTAGAAAAAATAACATGGGATCATGCAATTAAAATTGTATATGCATAACACACAAGGAGGCAGAATTAAGGTTGTGCAGGCAACCTAAATCCTGACATTTCCTTGCTGTAGACTGTTTAATTTTTGCTCTCTAAATAGTGTTCTTTTACCATAGTTGCTTGTAAACAATCATTATTATGGAAGCAAATACCTATTCAATTCTATATCCTTTGTGTTCTGTGTTCTTTTGTTCTGGAAGTTTGAGTATTCTCAAGGCAGAACTTTAACTGCGAGGGGGAAAATATAAGCATTATCAACAGCACTTATTTTAGAACACTCAGATTTTCACTTACACCTTAATCAATCTATTTTTATTAAAATTATTCTGAAGTTAATTCAGGGCTTCATAAATATGGATTTTTAAAGAACAAATGTATTTGCATGCAACACAGATTTAAAATGTGCATAAATTCCCTAGTGATGCACATTAGTTCCAATAATATTTGTGTTATAGTAACTTGGTTGAAGATCCTACTGAAGTGAATCTGTTTGCTAGTGTACTTCTCTGCCATTTCATAAAGTCTAGCTTGCAGGAGTCTCTTGAAATCTATCCACATTAAGTTTTTTTTACAACCCTCTTAAAAAGTAACATTAACAGTCTGAACTAAACTGACAAAACCAAAACAAAACAAGGCAGCATGGAGTTAAGAGTTTGCCTTGTATTGTTAACCCCTCTTATTGTGGCTAAGTATTACAGAAATCTCACAGCAGAGATGAATTAAATATATATCCACATCAATTTCTAATTTCTATTTTTTTTGTTAAGAGCATCCTTTAATGTTTCTTTAAAAAGGTGTTTGCATTTAGTGTCCTCGTTTTTAACTGTATAATTTTCTTCTAATCATCTCCCAAACTAAAAAAAATGTAATTAGTATACCTTTTGCTTTACTACAGAGAATGAGTTTTGTATCAGCAAATATGAGATCTTCTTGAAGCCTTGTGACATAGGCTTAAATGGAAGCACTTGAAAAATATACATGAACTCGATACCTTCTGTTCAGCGCCATTAAGATAAATTGTGTTAATTCATAGTAGTGAATATGAGGAGGAACATCTTTGCATGCAATAAGCCTCAACATGGGTGTTCACTAGTGGTCTATAGATTCACACCTTGAATATGATTTTTGATTGCCCAAGAGTCTATCAATGATACACACTTTAGGTGTGTCTTACTTCTATTATGGTTCTTTATGAAATGTCAGGTTTTTCTCCTTCAGCCCCTTGTTCTCACTGTCCCAATTAGTTTCTTTTTGTCATATCCACACAGAGTGCCTTATTACTATCCTTTCCCCCTCCATCCATTAAAAAGAACAGGGGATTTTGTGTGCTATGTAGTGATAAATTCCCACCAGTGCACCTCTGGGAGTTGTGGTCTGCTTGACATTAAAAAGATGCAGTCACCAAATTTGATCGTGGCTTTGGACAGTTAATGTCCCCACCCTGGCTCTAATACAGTGTATTATAGTATTGCACAGTAAGAATACCTTGAATCCATTTCTGTATTCTTGTGTGTGTACCCTTGTGAATCCAAAATAACTACTCCTGATTTAGAGGGATGTAAATGAGATCAGATATTGGCCATTGTACATAACCCCTTAATGGAGCTGTGATGCTTCTTGAGTCACCTTGTTGCCACTTGCCTCCAGCACTAGGGAGGCTTGTCTATGCCAGCTGGGTGTTAGCGCTCTAGCACAACCAGCCTGCCAGTCACCCAACCACTCTCCTCTGGGCTATACCACCCCTGCCTTTGCCCTGCAGCTTGACAATAGTTACACCCCAGCCCTTGAGTCCCTTCAGAGTATCCCCCGTGGTATCCAGCCCCTGATCACTGGATACTTACAGAAAGCCCAGATCCTGCATTCCCAAAGGAGCAGTGTACCCCAGTTTACCAGTCTGACCTTAGCTGACTGCTGTATCACACAGACACTTGAATTTAATTATAGTAAAACAAAAAGGAAATTTATTTAAGAAAGAAAATAAATTTAAGTAGAAACAGGTGTGAGTGGTGGAAATAAATAGTTACATATGAAACAAAATCATAAAATACAAACTGGAGCCTAAATTTATTAATAGTTACCTTTCCTATCTAATAAAGTAGATTCTCACCCCATAGTTCAATCTTTTGCAGTGTTTGCCAGCCCTAAGATGCTAGGACCCAATCTTTCATGAAGCATCCCTTCTCATCAAGGTACCTCCTCAGTGAATGGATGCAGAGTATCTTTCTCCAACCTATGACATATCAAACCAGTTTTTTGTCTTTATTCACTGACAGGGTGATCCCCTTGCTGTCCTATCATTCCTGTTCATTTCCATGTGGGTCCAATGTTTATAGTTTGTCTTTGACAGTTTTCCATTTACTCTTCTGGGTTGGTGCAAAGGTAGGCAACTGAGCAATACATTACATAATCAGCTAGCCAGGGAGGTGTAAAAGCTCCCTCTCGCTTGAATGGACCATCACTGTGATATGATACCCTGTTGACTCAGTGTCACTCCAAGACCATAAGGGCATAATTGTCAATATAGTTATATCATTCCTTAAATATTACCCATATACACATCTCACAATGATTATGAGTATCGATAAGTTACAAGCTTTCAGTACAAATCTCACATGCTACCCTTCATGAGAGCTGTAAATTAGGTATAGTGAGTTTGTCAGGTCTGAGACAGGAGTTGTTTGCGAAGAACAGTGAACCTTTTGTCAGTTGGCACCGTCGCCTCTCTGTCAATTGGTCCATTGCAGGTGTCGGCAACCTTTCAGAAGCGGTGTGCCGAGTCTTCATTTATTAACTCTAATTTAAGGTTTTGCGTGCCAGTAATACATTTTAATGATTTTAGAAGGTCTCTTTCTATAAGTCTATAATATATAACTAAACTATTGTCGAATGTAAAGTAAATAAGGTTTTTAAAATGTTTATGAAGCTTCATTTAAAATTAAATTAAAACGCAGAGCCCTCCGGACCTGTGGCCGAGACCCAGGCAGTGTGAGTGCCACTGAAAATCAGCTTGCGTGCCGCCTTCGGCACACGTGCCATAGATTGCCTACCCCTGGTCCATTGTATATAACCGCTTAATGGAGCTATTAAGATGTGTAATGCCAGTGAGCTGCAGCTTTTATTGGCAATGCATAATACCACTACAGAGTTACTAAGCAAATCTGATGCATTAGAAAAATATAATGAAAAAGTTACTGAACAATATTGTTGGCATTGCTGTTTTGAACAAAATTAGAAAAAAATGCAGTGAGAAAAACTATCATTTTTTACCAACTGAGTGCAGAGAACCCGTGCAAGTTGGCCCAGGCAAATAAATCCTAATAAAGTGAAAACTAAAGTAATAAGGAATGAAACTCTTGAATGGTGCAATCATAAGACACTCCAGAGCCCTTGAAATTGGTACTCTCCAGATAATGTTTAAAGCATGGAGGAAGGAAGTCTCCTTGCTCACAATAATCACTCAGAATAATTTACTCCCATCATCTAAAGAAAATAGGAAACAGCTGAGGATGTTTTACCAAGAATTTCATGAAAAGCCCACTTATTTTTCTAAACAAAATTCTCACCTTCAATTTGTCCCAAGTAGGGTAAGTCTTGGGGCCAGATTATGCCTGGCCCTGCATGAGTATATTAGGTGGAGAAAGTATGCAAGGATCTCTTTCTTCTCTAGTGCACCCAACCAAAGCGCACCAATCCTTTGGCTGCAGAGAGTGAGTGAATGCAGGAAAGGATGTCATCCATCACAGACAGCCCCAAAGGGACTGAGTTAAGGGATTGAGTTTAGGGGCATGGCTCTGACTTCTTTGCTTCAACAGCTGCCCTAGAAGGGATGCTGGCTGTACAGTCTCAAGAGTGTAGCAAGAGCGGATTCCCAATCTGCTTTCTCCAATCACCCTGGAAGAGTTACACCATTCACAGGCATAATGAGCCAAACTATCTGCTGGTGTAAATAGGCACAGTTCTGTTGATGTTAATGGAGCTTTATCCATTTACACATACAGTTTGGCCCAAAGTCCTTAGACACTGCTGCTCTGGCAGTGCTCGGGCATAATTTTGTCCATGAAGTGCAGAAATGTAATTTGGGAGTGGGAGAGAAATATCTTCTCTCTGACAAAGAAACAGCTCGCCTGACTACAAGAGTGGCTGAAAATCTTTTGATCGGAAGACAGGTAATAGGATGTGGTGCCTTTCAAATCAATTACTCAGAGGTGAATTTTAACTTGTGGCCAAAAGTTTGCACTGTGGTAGTGACTGAAAACCCCAACCAGGATTGGGATGGAGCCATTGTGCTCAGCTTTGTACATATACAAACGAAGACAAAATCTCTCTCCCAAAAAAGTTTATAGTCTATGGAAAAAGAGGCTTACGGTGGGAGAAGGGGATATACACTAAAAGGAAATTGTCAGGATAATAATAGGCTCATATTTTTGAAATTGAGTTGTGCCAGCATGCACCACAAAGTTCAGCTCCAGATCAATTTTTCCTGAAATTCAGGGCTGTTGTGCAGCTGGGGTTTTGGTTCAGGGCCACTTCAAATTTGGAAATTAATTTCCTTTTGCTTCAATTTATTGTCAAGTATCTTACTTTAATAAACGAAAATTAAGCTGTCTAGCTCTCCCAACAACGCTATCACCACTGGTATTTCCATGAACAATTTCTAACCTACACAAAGTAGAATATACTAAATTCACCCTTTCTTCTTTCTCCCATTGCACAGGCCACTCCCTTACACTGAGTTCAGCTTTCAGCTTCACCGCAGAGCAGCCCAGACCACCCACATTATTAGTGAGTACTCTGATCTTGAACTCTATCCACCAGGGAATTGGATAATTAGCTTTTAAAAGAGAGTACTCCTATTATTTACCCCCACGCTCAATGTATTAGTTATAGTCTGCAGCACTCAAATAGTTTTCAGATAGGAATAAGAGCAGGTCTGCTGCTGCCATCATAGCTAACAAATCTGACAGGTAAGAGCAAATATATATAATGGAGGGCTGTGTTTTGTATATAAGTCTAAATAGGAATATATCTAAACTTTTGGTGCTACCACCCAACAAATAAACAAATATCAGGACTGATTTCCAGTTTGAATCCAATTAGAAATCAAATATGAATATGGAACCTGGAAAACCCATGGGAGAGCCAGGGCCTATTGGGTTCTCAAGACTTCACAACCTCTGGCCCAAAAGACTGTATATGGGGCTTACCTTTTTAGTGCAACATAGCAAGCAGGAGCTCTCTAGAATCTATACAGTTCCCTGGTGATTTGGGCCTCCCAAACCTAGCCCCAAATTTAAACAGAAATATTCTGGGGAATCTGCATTTCTTCACTCCCCTCATCACTAGGCAGTTGAAGTGGAACTTAATGATGAGGGGAGGTCCTCTGACTAGGACCCCCAGTCTTAGATCAGCCCCCAGGGAAAGAATAGTGAGGAACCCCAGGCTTGAAGGTCTAGTCATAGGGAAGGGACTAGAGAGGAAACTCTGCCTTGGGCATTCTGAGTCATACAAGGTCATGCTGCATAAGGTCCTCTATCCCCAGGCTGGTAGGGAAAGAGACGTCTCTTTACAGCATGACACTTGCTTATGCATCAATCAGGGATTATTATGTTTGTATTCCCCACTGCCTAGGAGCCCTAGGGTATGTCTACATTACAGCTGCTACAGCGGCACAGTACTGCAGCTGTGCTATTGTAATGTAGACACTTCCTACATTAATTGAAGGGCTTTTTCCCTTGATGTAGGTTATCCATCTCTCTGAGAGGCAGTAGCTAGGTTGACATTTTTTGCAGCCCTGAATAACAGAGCAAGGTCAACCTAAATCTTATGTGTAGACCAGGCCCTAGTCATAGACGAGGACCCCATTGTGCTAGGTTCTGTACAAATACAGAACAAAGGTAGTCTCTGCCCCAAAAAGCTTACAATCAAGTATAAGACAAGAGACAACGGATGGATATAGATGGGGGAATACAAGGAAACAGTGAGACAATGCTGATTAGCATGATAGGCAGTGGTCTCAGCACATCAGCAGCCTAATTGTTGTCAAGAGATGAGTTTGCCAATTTAGTAATGATATACAATTTTCTGTCCTAATAACTGGGAATTGATTAGCTATGCCAGTTCCTCATATCCACATCCAGATATGATATTTTTAAGTTGGTTGTATGGTTTCTGTATTACTCAAACCATCTTTAAGTATCCTTGTTCTATACATTGTGGGATCTGCACACATACAAAGTGTTACCAGCTTAAACTTCATGCATAAAAGTTGTTGTTATGTTCTCATTGTTGCTATCCCCAAGCACAGGTTAACACAATTATAAGTTTGTAGGTTATCGGGAAAAAGGGGACAGTGAAAATCCTGCGCTCTGTAAACCAAAAGACAGACAAGTTGAACTTTACTTTTCTATGCTGCACCAAAGCAAACTATTAAAATACTCTAGGAAGAAAAGAGAGAAAATGTGAAGTTGCAGTCCTGATTGTCCTGTGAAATGCATAAAAAATGTCAATGAGCAGGACAGGGAAAGTGATATTTTTTTTCCATGGGCACTGGGATTCTCTAATATAGCTCCAGCTATACAGATTTATGGCTTTTCCTGTCCCTCGGAGTATTGGATTGATCAAAATGTAGGAATTTTTCTGTCTTTGGAGGCAGCATTCTTGGTACTAATCTGCTTATGTAAGTAGCATTCAGAGAATATTTTCAAGTCTGATTACTTGTCTATGATGTGACCAGATGCCTGAAATTTAGGAGCATGAAGATAACTGGGAGGGGAAAAAATCAGTTAAGAGCCTCCATTCACATGCATGCTCAATAACAGAACCTGTCAGCAGGCCTGTGAACCCTAGAACCCAGGAACAGGAAAGTGGCATCAGTGTAAGAATGAACAATATTAAGAGCCAATGGTATTTTTGTCAAGGAGATGCTCTTAGGCTCAGGGTTGCTTTGTACTTCCCAGGTTGTGATTTCAGGGAAAGGAGAATATTCTTCATCTTTTTCTTTAAACCTGTTAGATTTTTCTGATATGACTGTACTTTTTGACAACCAGATGTAGGGACTGAATCCCATTTGATGGCAGTTCTGAAAGAAGAGCAATGCCCTCCACTTATGAAAAGTCATATAGCTTCCTGTAAAACACAAACTGACCTGTAAAGAATTAATTTCTGATACGAAATTATATTGAATTCCACAGGTTTATAGAGTAATTTCTATAGAACACAATTGACTTCCTTCCTATTAAACTCCATGTGACTTTACCACAGGTGGTAACGAGTCTGATTTTCAATGTTATACTCAAGCTTTTGTGACCTTTGAATGGTTTTCAGTTAATCACTGTTGTTTTAAAATCTCTGATGGAGCTAGTCTATTTCTGACTGTACACGCTTGAATCAAATTGGATAATTGAGTCTTTGAAGAGAGAGAATAATTGAGATGAACATTTTAATATTATTATGACCCAATCTGGATCTTCTAGTGATTAGTCAAATCCATGAAAGGGCATGTATGTCCATTAGTGAGGAGAACTTGCAGAGATGAAGCCTGATTTCTAACCATTAATGCTGATACTACTACAGTAATAGGCAGAGGAAGATGGCTTTGAAGCTGAGCCTATAGAAGAAGCCTTGAAGCACAACATAATTAACCATAATAAGTAATGAAGCCAATTGGGTGTGGGATTCTTTAGTAGCCCAGTGCTTCTAACTGAATTTTGTATGTTGGTTATCTTTTCTTGGGACGAAGCCATACTATTTGATGATATACACAGTAAGAAATATGAAGATATCTTGTTTTTGCAGATTATCAATCCTAGATGGTGGAGAATAAAAAATGATTCCTGTATCACTGAATGAGTCTGTGGGGAGAGAATTTGACTTTCACTAGCCAGTCACCCAAGTAAGAAACTACCTAGATCTTGTCTTATCTTAGGGTTTCTATGATGTATTAGTACTTCTGAGCAAAGCTACTGTGAATGGGGAAAGATAAAGACAGAGTCCATGTGCTTAATAAAGGGAGCCTCCCAGCCTGGAACAGGATGCTCTCCCCATCTGCTATAGTGCTTGTGAAATATTAGTTCTAATCAGTATCTGGGCAGAGGCGGGATCAGAGCACTGATTAGAACAAGGCCATTAATTCTGCTCCCAGTATTATAAGTAGAAGAGCTCCCAAAACCTGGGTTCCTTCCTACTGGCCTGAGGTGCCAGTTCAATGTTCTTAATTGTGATGAGTGGGCAAAGGCCAGGAACATCAGGGTGAGGAGACACACGTGGCAGAATGGGGGGGCACAAGGCTGGTGGAGAAAATAAGGGGGTGTAAGAAAGGGGGAGGAGATATAAGAACATAAGAAGGTCCATCTAGCCCAGAATCCTGTCTTCTGATAGTGGCCAATGCCAAGTGCCCCAGAGGGAATGAATAGAACAGGTAATCATCAAGTGATCCATCCCTGTCACTCATTCCCAGCTTCTGGCAAACAGAGGCTAGGGACACCATTCCTGCCCAATAGCCATTGATGGACCTATCCTCCATGAATTTATCTAGTTCTTTTTTGAACCCTGTTATGGTCTTGGCCTTCACAACATCCTCTGTTAAGGAGTTCTACAGGTTGACTGTGGGTTGTGTGAAGAAATACTTCCTTTTGTTTGTTTTAAACCTGCTGCCTATTAATTTAATTTGGTGACCCCTAGTTCTTGTGTTATGAGAAGTAGGAAACAATACTTCATAGAATCATAGAATATCAGGGTTGGAAGGGACCTCAGGAGGTCATCTAGTTTAACCCCCTGCTCAAAGCAGGACCAATCCCGAGAGAGATTTTTACACCAGTTTCCTAGATGGCCTCCTCAAGGATTGAACTCAAAACCCTAGGTTTAACAGGTCAATGCTCAAACTATAGAACTATCACTTCCTCATCTACTTTCTCTACATCAGTCATGATTTTATAGACCTCAATCATATCTCCCCTTAGCCGTCTCTTTTCCAATCTAAAAAGTCCCAGTCTTATTAATCTCTCCTATGGCAGCCATTCCATACCCCTAATAATTTTTGTTGTCCTTTTCTGAACCTTTTCCAAATCCAATATATCTTTTTTGAGATGGGGAATACTGAATACACATATTCAAGATGTGGGCGTACCGTGGATTTATATAGAGGCAACATGATATTTTCTGTCCTATTATCTATCCTTTTCTTAATTATTGCCAGCATTCTGTTCACTTTTTGACTGCACATTGAGTGGATGTTTTCAGAGAAGACCTATAGAAGAGGATGAGCTACAAAGAGTATTAGGGAATGTGAATGAGGGACAGAATGGAGGGAGGAAGACTGTGCTGGACACAGAGAACAGGAAAGATAGAGAAAGGACTAAGAAAGACTTCACTAGGAGGAAAGGTAGCACACAGAGTCTAAAAGAGAGATGTATCCCCTGGGCTCCGAAAGCTCTTCATAGCTCTGCCTATAAGAAAGCTAGATGAAGCAATGTAAATGTGGGAGCACTGAGCTGAAACTGACCGTCATAAGTAAATGTAAAGTAAAAGTAAATAATGATGATCTATTAGGTTGTTGAGAATATCTTTTATATTTGGATGTATTTGAAATGGCTTGAATGCATGTTGATAATGCTGTGATGACAAAGGACACATTAAATGTGAGCCATTCCGAGCACATGGGCAGAAGTTAAATTTTTTTCCCTCTGGGACTGCTGCATTTTAGGAAATAAGCCCCAAACAACTGCTTATCCTTTGAAGGATGTGTATAATTTATTATGGTGGGAAGATTTTACTATCAACATTATCCCATGTTGCAGAGACACATTTTGGATTAAGGAGAACTTCATGTTTTGTTAAAGGACAAATCTTAATTTTAAGTTGAGGTATATTTGGAAGAATCTGATGCCCATGAGACTAGCTGAAAGAATTAATGTAATCAGAGTTGAAGCTGCTAAAAGGAATCACATGCTCCCTCTTCAAACACAAAATGAAAGAAGGAAGGAGAAGCATGTTTACGTCTTTTGGGGTTTTTTTTTTTGCTTTTTGTGTGAGTGGGACAGAGAAGATGGAAACTGTCTGCAACTTCCTTGGTGCAATGCTAACTCTGCAATTTTACCTAGGAGAGAGCACAATGCTGACCTTTTCCTTCTAAGGAAGGAGTTTGTACTAAGGCTGAGGGAGACATAGCTACTGAAAAAAAATCTTATTTAATAAAGAAATAAGCAGTGGGTTTGGCACTGTAAACCAGGAAAGGCCTGACACAGGAGCAGTAATAATGTTAACCTCGGGCTCTGTGTGTGGTCCACAGCAGTTGTGTTTTGAAAAGCATGGTTTGCCTGCCTTGTTTGATTGAGGAGAGACAGAGAAAGAGAACTGATGCCATTGCTGACTGTAAAACAGCAGTGTTCTTCTTTGTTATAGGAAAAGCAAAGGAAACCAGAACAACAGCCACTCTTCTGTTTGTGACCACTCACCTATTTTGTAGGCCTGGCAGAATTTAGTGTTGGTTTGGGCTTTACAACACCCCTTCTCCCTCAAATTTTAGGTTTCATAAAACCTCTTTGAATTTAGCAAACCACTTTGTGCCTTTAAACACTGGGTTTTTTTTTAAAGGAAATTTAATTTAAAAGATTTATGTATAACTAAGTGGAAGACTATGCTGTGCAAACAAAAGAGATTATTGTTTGAAAATAATTCTAGCCCTGTTGGGACCATGTCCAGAACTCATATTTTGTTAGAGCCAAATGGAAATTGAACCTCAGAAGTTTCCAGGTCTGTTGCAAATCTACAATCCATATCTGTAGTAGAGGGTGTTCACAGGCCAAATCCTACTGTCAGCTCCGCCTGTGTAAACCCAAAGATACTTCTCTGACTTCACATCTGGGCTTACATTTGGAAAACAAAATTTCACATCTCTATTTTTTTTTTTTGCTCACTTTCTTCTTGGGTTTTTGTTCATTTTTCTGTCATGGTTTTTAAAAATTCCAGCTGAGCCGTTAGAATAACTAGTAGTATAGTGTGTCTGAGGAAGGGAAACCCCATGAATTCATTGCTGGAGCTGCCTGCATTAAAATATAGTGGTGAGTAGGGCCCTACCAAAATCACGACCATGAAAAATACGTCACGGACTATGAAATCTGGTGTCACCCATGAAATCTGGCTAGTGTAGGGGAGGGGCAGGGCTGGAAAGCTCTTACTGTGCACCGTCTCCAGATGCTAGTCCCGGACAGGCTAGGGAAGGACGGAACTTCCTCTTCCCCTGCAGAGGCCGCTTCCGAGGCCAAGTCAGATCCATTTCCAGAAACGTCCCCTGGCCGCAGGTAGCTCCATGACTGCTAGCTGGGAGCCCATCACCAGCAGCAGCACAGAAGTAAGGGTGGCAATAGCATGACCAACTTACAATAATCTTGTGACCTCTCTTACAGCCCCCTTTTGGGTTGGGAGTCGGCACCCCCACGGTTACACTGCTGTGAAATTTCAGATGTAAATATCTGACATTGTGAAAATTATTATTTTTAAAATCCTATAACTATGGCCCTACCAATTTCATGGTCATAGGATTTTAAAAATAATAAATTTGATGATTTCACTATTTAAATCTGAATTTGCATGGTGTGGTAATTGTAGGGGTCCTGACAGAAAAAGGAGTTGTGGGGGAGGGGGTGGTCACAAGGTTATTGGAGGGGGGTTTGCAGTATTGCTACCCTTACTTCTTCACTGCTGCAGGAGGCGGGCTGCCTTAAGCGCTGGGCAGCTGGAGCATGGAGGCTGCTGGCCAGGATCCCAGTTCTGCAGGCAGAGCCACCACCAGCAGCAGTGCAGAAGTAAGGGTGGCCTGGTATCGCTGCTCTCCAGTTGCCCAGCTCTGAAGGTGCGCAAAAGTAAGGGTGGCAATACTACACGCCCCCTAAAAATGACCTTATGACCCTCCTGCAACTCTCTTTTGGGTCAGGTCTCACAATTTGAGAAACGTTGGTCTCCCCCATGAAATCAGTATGGTATAAGGTAAAAGCACCAGATTTCACGTGGGGTAGATCAGATGTCAGAGTCCATGACGTCTTTTTCATGGTCATGAATTTGGTAGGGTCCCACCCATGACTCTGAAATTGAACAAAATGGACCATGAATTTGCTAGGGCCCATGTGATGAGTTCTGGGATTCAAGAGGCTGTCCACTGTGAAGATTTTTATTTCAGAACTTCTCTTAATAACTTACAAATAAATGCTACTGTGATTGGTTCCTCCTTATGGGTCAGATTATACTTGACCCCTATGCTGGTGAGTGCAGTAAGGGGAGAGATGGCATAAGCAGCAATCCCTACCCCTTGCACAGTGCATGTAAGGGCTAGACTAATTTGCAGCCTGTCATAAGTTGTACCTCTAGAGCACCCCCGTGGGGTGAGGATGGACACCTCTCTCATCACAGGTGTACTTCATTAGCTGTAGGTGTCGTGTAAAGCCACTTCAGAGTGTGGTCCTACATCTGTTAGTCTTGGTGAGGTAGCAACACCCCTTCTAGGTGTAAAGCAGTCAAAAAATGGTAAGGGCAAACCAAATAACATTGCAGCCCACAAAACAGCCCTGGCTCACCGAGCAGTTCCCTGCAAGATCAGAGGTCAATATTCTCTGTGAAGGGGATTTGGGCCTCTAACACCCTTGTGTCCAAATGACCCTGGCTGAGCAACCAGGGTTCTAAAACAAAGGGAAAACAAAGTAAAGAAGGTTCCCCCTACTTCTTCACAGGATCCAGGCCACAGGCTGCTCAGCCATTCTTCTGGTATGCAGCTGCTGCTCTGTGCAGATTAAAATTATCAAGTAATTCGTCACTTAAAACTCTTGCAGAAAACAAGAGTATGGAATTGTGAAGGATTTGCAGCAGTCACTGTATTTGGCTTTTGAGAAACACCCAGGCAAAATGTATTTTGGTATAAAAGTGTTGCCTTAGGGTTGGAACTGTAACTTTGATTTGTGCATGAAAATGATTTTAATGTCAGAAATGAAGATATGTTCTAGATAGATTTTATCAAGGCTGCCTTCCCATATCCTAGCCCCATGATTTTAGACCATGACATAGCTTCCCCTCTGCATTTTATTATGTTGCTTATCAAATGATTTTTGACTTGCTTCATTTTGCTTGGTTGATATAATTTTGCTCCTCTAATTCTACCTAGGAGAGGGGGAGAGAGAGAGAGTTTGTGTGAGAGAGTTTATTTTAAGATGATCTGGCTACATTGTGCCACTTATAAGGAAGCTACTGAAGCTACTGGGATATGACCAAATGTCTTTTAAATCTATCGTTCATCCAGAGATCTAACTAGAGAAATGCCTATATTTTCTTCAGTTCAACACTCAGGTTTCATTCCTAGTCTCTTATATTCCATTTCTAGCTCCTCTCAAAAGAAAACCAACCAGTGAAAGAGGGGAAGCACATGACAATATATTTTCTCTTTGCAACTATTTCTGTACTGTCTCTTCCCAGTTCTTGTCAAGAAGTGTATGATTCAGGAAGTTTATGATACCCCGAGGAGTTGTCACATGTGACACATTGATGCAAACTACTGATCTAGGTTTTGTCCACCACAAAATTCACTGAACAGTTCTATTTTCCCTCTGTGACTTCCTATGCAAAGCATTATTTATATAAATTGCTGACTAAGCCGAAAACTTGGGGGCAAGAAAATTACAGATGCCACAGTTCTATGATCTTTCTACAGTGTCTGAGACTTCAGACTGTAAAACATTTTTTTTAAACGTTTGCACTGAGGAGATATTCTTTGCAGTGTACATGATTGCATCTATTGTCCCATGCTCTGGCACACAAAAGAGCCTGGGCACAACAAATTCTATTCTCATGTGATTTCCCTAAGAATCTGTTGTCCACTAGAACACACTACAGTCTAGTGGAGAGGGAGGACATTTTGGACCTAGCACAAATGCAGGTTGGCAAATCAGCCTTTTCATGTGTGGGTGGGGAATGCAACTACCTAAATATTACATTGATGGTGCCTTATATGCACATATGTCATTTATACTTTAAATCATTTCAATTGCAAAGCCCAGAAACACCACAGGACAAACAAACGTTGTCTCTGTGCATCAGTTTCCCCACTTGTAAAATGAGGGTAATAATACTTACCCACTTTTGTGAAGTGTTTTGAGATCTATGAATGAAAAGTGTTTTATATAACTTATGTATTTATATATAAGTTATGTATTTATGTAGTGGAGCCCAGATGACGAGGGCGGCATTCATGCAAGGGGAATCAGTGGTACCATATACCTGTAGTCTAGTATTGTGCACTTTTAGGAATGTGCAGGGAGAACAAAGAAAGATGTCATCAGAGAGACTTAGTGCTAGATCCACAAAAGGACTTGGGCACCTAACTGCCACTTCAGTTGCCTAAGTCCAACATTCAGGTGCCAGTGAGAGCCTCAAAACCCCTGCTCAGCTGCTGTCTCACCCTAGAAAAACTTAAGTTTCTCCTGCTGAGCATGCGTGTAGCTGCCTTAGTCTAGGTGCTTGGTTGCCTGTCTCATGCCTAAGCCTCAGTGAGATCCTCATACTAGGTGTTCCCTGGCCTATCTCGCCTGTGGTGCCCAATCCAATGGGTGTGCTCAGAGCCACCTAATTTGGCACAAAACAGCTGTAGGAGGAGGGGGGAAGAAAGGAGCAGCAGCCCCCATTATAATCTTTAGCCCAGTGGTTACAGCACTCAGTCATCCATGGTGTGGAACATGCTCATTCAGTTCCCCCCTTTGCCTGACATGGAGAGGTGATTTGAATTTGGGTCTCCCATCTCTCAGATGAGTGCCCTAACCACCGGTTATCAGGGGCATTCTGAAGTGGGTCTCTCTCAATCTTTCCTGCTGAAAATGTACCACTGTATATAATGAATTAACTGTATTTTGGGCCAGAGAGAGAGAGAGAGAGAGGGTGACTTTTTAAAAACACTTTTAATCAAATCAGTACAGAAACACAGTAAAAACAAGGAATTACAACTTCAAACTAATTGCCTGTCCCAAACAGTACAAAGTACATTTTCAATAGCCCATTGCTGAATAAATTGATCCAAATTGCTTATGAGTATATCTACACAAAAGGCATAAAACCGCTAAAAAATCTAAAAAACCCAAAGAATATCGGCAACCCCAATACCAAATAATTTACATTGTTTACTTTTTAAAATAGCCCTCTTTGCTTGACCCAAAATAAAGTTTGCAAGGCATACCACAGGTCTATTTGTGAACCTATACTTAGCAGTAAAAATAAATACAGTAGGAGAAAAATCAAGGGGCAGTAACCAACAAAATCCTGAAGTAAAACAAATAATGACTTTAATCTGGAACAAGTAAGAAACATATGAAACACAGTCTCCTCTGTGTCACAAAAAGGACATGACACAGACACCTCTGGAGTCAAATGATGCGCAAACACATTCATGGCAATAGCCCTGTGAAGAATTCTCTACTGGAGATCACTCATCCTCTTCGTAATTAGAAGCTTGTATACAGTTCACCAGGCTGACTGGCTGGAGTTCATCACCATCTTCTTCATATCATATCGGGATAATCAACAAGTCTTTGAAAATGACAATTTTTTACGACAAGAATATACAATGACTTATGGCTTAAGCTATTAAAAGTAAATTCAGAAGGCCCACTGAAGGCAAGCTAGCTGCCAGGCTTGTCAACATTCCACTCCATAGCAGGAAAAACAGGCAAGAAAATAGAAACATTAGTATAATCAGGAATGACTCCTCAAGGAGGCAACTGTCTGTCCTGGCAAGGGCTGATACTGCCTCTAGGAAGGGCTGATTCCATCTCTGATAAAAACTGAGAAACCCAGCGAATAGCATGAAAACCAAGCTTGACAGCCAAGATACCCAGGGAAAATTAGTAAAATCAATGAACCAGTTTTGTTACACCTGCTGCAATAAGGGAAGAGAGAAGACACCTAGAAACAAGATTAGGAATCCTTACAGCAAGGTTATAAACAAAGGGTGCAGCCCTGGGAACTCCAGCCACCCTTCCTGTGACCTCAGGTTAAGAAATCTTTAAGTGTTAAAAAGGCTTTGATAAAACAGGGTAACACCTCAAAATTGAGTCACTCAGGGTCCAACCAAAAAAGTTTCCCAATCAAAACCCAAACCCCTTACCAGCTGAAAAAAAAGCAAAGGCCAGTTGCTTCCAAGCAACGGGAGCTGGAACAATTTGTATAGTGGGGGTGCTGAGAGCCATTGAAGCAAACTGTAAACCCTGTATATAATGGAAACCACTTCAAGCCAGGGGGTGTAGCAGCACCCCTAGTTCCAGCACCTATGCTTCCAAGGAACAGGCTCATCCACAAATAGCTGCTGCAGAGACTATAACCGAAAAGTAGTTACTCTGCTCAAAAGGTCAATGAGACCTTGACCACCTTCCACAATGCGCAAATACAAAATACTCTGCCTCAGCCCATGATGGGGGAAACTTCTGAACCTTTTCAAAAAAGAGTGGAGGAGAATCCAACACAATACACTTTTACTACACAACATAGAGGCTATTAAATCATTAATGACTAACACCCGTCCTTGGAAGGAGAGTCGAGGCAAACACCACTTCCACCTTTGCAACATCCCCTCCATGACTCCCTCCCAATTCAATCCCAAAATATCATCCAATCCCAGAATAATTCCCAGTGCCTTAAAGCAAGTTTGGCTCCACAATAGCCCCGCCACCCCCAGCAAACTCAGGGGGTGTGAGATCATTTAAGCCCCCAGCAGGACTGTGTTACTCTTCCCACAATTTATGTAACCTGAGGAAGCCTGTTCAAAAGAGTGCTGACATTCAGTCAAAGCCTGGGCATCACAGTCATGAGTAATAAACACAGTCCTATAATCAGCATATGTGGAGACTTCTACTGGAGTACAAGCTGGAACAGGAAGCGAAAGGTCAGAAAGGCACTTTCACAACATGCACAATAGTAGCTTGATAGAAAGAGCATCAATAACCTAGACAGGGAACAACCCTGATTCACTGAAAACTGGATAGGGGGTGTGAAAACAACATTCACCTTAAGTAAACTATATATATATATATAATTATACAGTAACTTAATTTAGGAGATAAACCTGGGCCCCAAACCAAAAAGGGTGCAAAACAAATATCCATGATCTACATGATCAAAAGACTTGATCCAGGGAAATCAACCCAGCATGTAAATCAAACATTTTCAAGGCCAAAATTACATCCCACAATTGGAAAAGGTTATCAAAAATTAACCTATTGGGGATGCAATAGGTCTGGTCAGTGTGCATGACCAACCCATCACAGTTTTCAGTCTATTTGCCAAGACCTTTGAAAAAAGTTTATAGTTGGAGCAAAGCAGGTCTCCAATTCTTCACCACTCCAAGCTCCCCCTTCCTAGGCAACAGGTAAGAACCACTTGATGACAACTGACTGGCAATATCATCTCTCTGATGCTCTCCTGAAAAACCTGGAGCAAGTTAGGCCAAAGGAGGATCCAAAAGGCCTTATACTACTCAACAGTCAAACCATCAATACCAGGTGCCTTCCCTGGAGCAACACCATTTAGAGCAGTAGTCAATTCTGAGTGTCAGGTCCTGTTCAAGTCTGTTCACATCCAATATTGAGTTCCTAGGAAGATCCTCCAGGAGCACTGAGTCTCAGATGGACACACAGGCTTGTGGCATACAGGTTTAAGAAAAAATTCACAGAAAAGTTCCTTATCCTCACAGGATGTGAAAACACTTGGCCCCACGGTGTCTTGAAATGGACAATCATCTTTTGCTCTGCATGTTTCTTTTCCAGGCTGTAGAAAACTGAGTAGGCACTTGGCCATGGGTTAAACCCTCAGAATCAACAACAAATTGAGGTTTCTGTCCTCTGGACTGGCCAAGAGGGCAGACAGAAGCCTGCTCAAACAAAAGAAATCCGGAAATTAAACCCACAACAACCACAAAACTAAACAAACACACACAAAAACCCCTCGTTTCCCCAAGAGAAAGAAACAAAGAAAATAGCAAAGCACACCCACTCTCCACCTCACTCCCAAACACTCCCACAAGCCTCAAAGAGAGAGAGACAGATTCTGTAGACTAGTAGTTTAGGGGTGCTTACCTCAGAGAGAGGAGACCCAAGTTCAAATCCTTTTTCCAGAAGGTGGAAATTGAACCTGGGTCTTCCATATTCTACACTGATGCCCTAACCACTGGGCTAAAGGATATGAAGACAGCAACAGTTCAGGTGCCTAACTCAAGGAGAGGGTTCATGTCTGTGAATCCCAAGTGGAGATAGGCACCTTCCTCCGGCCCAAAGCTAGGCCCCTATGTCCCTTTGAGGGGTAGAGCTTAGGACCCACCTATCTCCCATTGCCTAGCTCCCTGCTCAGCATGCTGGCTTTTGTGGATTTCATTCTTAGGTGCCTCTCTCTCCCTATTCATTGCAGGCACCTAACTCAGAGCTGTGGATTCCACTGGGTGGCATGGCACCTAAAAGTTGGGTGTTGCAACACTGAGTGGTACAATGCCTAAGCCTTTGTGCATTTAGCCTCTCTCTTTCTAAAATGGTAAAAGTGGTACAAATCCATGGGGCATGTTTAAGGCTAGGAGGCAGATTTTGTACTGGAACAGGAAATAGGAAGACAGTGAAAGTGCTTGAGGGTGAGGCTGATGTGTTCCTATTTCTAGGGATGGATGAAGGGATGAACCACAGCATTTTGAGCAAATTAACATATGAAGAATTAGGGGTTAGGAAGCCCATAAGGGAAGGAATTACTCTGTAATAGGTAAAACAAGAGGAGAGAAGAGCATGAATAAGAGCTTCAGTAGGGAAGTGTTGGATGCGGGTAAGGTCCTGGAGGGGATGCATATCTATTCACCACTTTGCTTACTGTGTGTTTTTGGCATATCTAATTAATTGAATTCTTTCATTTACTGTTATGGGTAAGGTCCCATTAAAAGAGAATAATTGGTTATTCCGTCAAGCTCTTCCTGCAGGGATATCCACTGGTAAAGCTGCATCATAACATTTAGCAGCAGGTTTCTTATCGGAGGTGCTTAGGATCCCTTCCCCCTCGCCGTTGCTGACAAGAAACATAGCTATTACAATGTATTGACTACTAGTTGCAACAGAAAAAACAAACAAACAAAACCAAAAAATCCCAAAGGGACAGAAAGGCATCAGTGTTGTCACTCTACCCATCAGAATTGACAGATTAGCTCTGCAAAAGTTCTGCAAAAGTAAGAGACACAAAAGTCATGAGCTTGTTTTTCTATTGAGCAACAAAGGAGACACATTCTGCAATTGCTGCTGCTTTGTCCATCTCCATCTGGTAGGCACCACAGGCCAGATTTTCAAATGCAACCTTTTTAATTGCAGTGCTCAGAAAAACCCACCAATGCACCTACGGTATGGGCAGATGGTCTTACCTGATTTACATGTGCAAATGCCCATTTGTGCACATAAATGCAAACTTAATTTTGCACCTGTAATGGCTGCATATGCACTTTTTGCAATAGCAAGTTAGGTATCCACATTTGAACTCGATTGAACTTCAAGACAGATTGACATTCAAATGTACGGCCACTTCTTTCTAAAATGTTAGACATTTCCACCTTCCACAACAAATAGTTTAGAAAGGGTTCAGAAAAGAGCTACACAAATGATCTGAGGTCTGGAAAACATGCCATATAGTCAGGGCCGGCTCTAAGCACCAGCATTCCAAGCAGGTGCTTGGGGCTGCAATCTGCAAGGGGCAGCATTCCATGTGTTTTTGCCCCCAAGCAGCGCGCCGAATTGCCGCCACGGACGGCGGGGGCAGTCCGTGTGCAGTTAGGGCGGCACGCGCGTTTCCGCGGCGGCAGCAATTCAGCGGCAGCTTCTTTGTTCAGCTGCCCGCGGCGGCAATTTGGCAGCAGCTTCTGTCTTCCTGCTGCCACCGCGGAAACGCGCGTGCTGCCCTAACAGCACAAGTACTGCCCCCGCCGTCCGTGGCGGCAATTCGGCGCCCTGCTTGGGGCGGCAAAAACAGTAGAGCTGGCCCTGCATATAGTGAGAGACTACAGACATTTAATCTGTTTAGTTTAACCAAGAGAAGATCAATAGATGATTTAATCACAGTCTACAAGTACCTACATGGGGAAAAGACTTCTGATAGCAATGGGTCTTTAAACTAACAAAAGAAGCATAATGAGATCCCATGGTTGGAAGCTGAAACTAGACAAATTCATACTAGAAGTAAGGTGCAAAATTTGAACAGTGAGGGTAATTCACCACTGGAACAAATTTACCTAGGCATATGATGAATTTTCTATCATTTGCTTTCTCTAAGTCAAGATTGGATATCTTCCTAGAAGATATGCTATAGCTCAAACCGAAGATATAGGTTTGATGCAGAAATTATTGGGCAAATACTGTATATTATTTGTTAATAATATATATACCTCCTCAGAAAAAATAGAAAATGTGTGTTCTGAGATAATTATTAATAATTATCATGTATTATTGTTACCACTATTTTGACAGCTAGAAAATTATATACACCATTTCCTTCAAATGTAAGTATGAAAACACACTTTGACCTTTGTGAAACTAAATATAAGTGAATTCTGCAGGACGAGATATTGCTTAGCATATTTCAAAAGCAAGCAAGACCATTAATTTCTCATTGAAAGTACAGAATTTATGCTCTAGAATAAAAATGTACAGTAAACAGACTACTCAAGCTAGGTTTTCATTCAGTCGGAGGACCCAGCCCAGAAATTGTTATGCTCCTTCTGAAAAGAAATAATCATGATGGTTTAGACAAAATAATTGCTTCTGACCTATCCTTTCCTTACAGCACACTATTTCTTCTCCTGAAAAATATCAGACTTCCTAATTGTGGCAGCTCTCCAGACTGGGGTAGCTGTATTCATTCATTAGAAGACCCGATATCAGAAGCTTTGGAAGATTCACATTAGGTTGGACATTTACCATTTAAAGTAAATCACAAAGAGCCTGATTCTGTCCTGTTTCACTTCAAAGGGAGTTATGTCACTGACTTTAATGAGAAAAGAATCAGGCTGAAACTAGATCCATCATAGTGGAGTGACTGTTGGAAATTTAATCATTTGGTAACCACTGCAATCTGTGTATGCATTAGCAAACTGAATATGATTGATATAAAAGCCAGCACTTAACAACACCATCCTATCTGTTATTGCTGGGTTGTTGTTTTATGTTTGTTTGTTTTTTGTTCTTTCTTAGCTGGGATATAAATGTTTTATGTTCAATAAAATTTATTTTAAGAAACTGTCATGCTTTTTCAGACGATAGGTGAACTTTGCATTGTATGAAACGTGCTTGTTCAGCAAAATTTAAGAGCTACACAAAACTAACAGAGAAGAATAAGGGTACATAAAGCCATAACAGTTGCTCTGAATTGGACCGGTGGTATGTCTTATGTTCTAGTCTGTGATAGGGCTTATGTACCCTTTACCTAGCTGGAGAGTAAAGGTGTTAAGAGCCAAATCCTCAAAGGTATTTGAGGATCTGGGCCTAAATTCCTTCACTCAGGTGAAAGATGAAATCCTGCCATGGTCTTTAAGACTGGAGATTTGTTAGATGGCCACTTTCAGAGGGAGGAACTGAGTTTTTCTTCACACCAAGAAGAGAGATCTGTGCTAAAGGGCCTGATTAATCCCTGTGTCAGTGTTGAGCTGCCAAGGCACAGGAGTGGGTTTGTAGCTCCCTTTCTATAGAAGTTGTGATACCTTGGTTGCAGTTGTGGATCATAGTCTCTGTGTGTAACAGCATGACCAAAGAAGTGTTGCAAACCCATAGCAATTTTTTGAATGTATAAGAAAAGTATTCAATAAACAGTACTGTAAATTCCAGTCCTCTAAGCTCTTTATGCCTATGGCTGTTCAAAGCATTTTCAAGTATATAAGATTATATAGGATGGAGTTATTTCTGTAATACATTAGATTACAGGAATCCATTATTGATTTCCCCATGCATATCCCCAAATGGTGTTCACTACAGTTTGGATAACTTACAAATCAAAACTGCCTTCATCTAAAATGGTCATTTAAAAAGTTGCTGACATTATGGTGTTTTGCCATTTCCCATTAAATATGGATATTTTCAGTCTGGAAGTTGTGCTGTGGGTCATGGCGGTGTAAGGAAATAACTTCGTATGGTATATAAGATGATGTATTCTCACATCAGTATGTGCCCATAACCCATCAAAATTAGTGGTAGTTACACTGTAATATATTTATCGTGTTCATGTGCACTCCTGCACTCTATTAAATGGAATGTCAAACCTGCTCAAGTGTTGATCAGTTCTCAATCTACAGAGCTGCTTTTTTTTTTTAATCTGGGTCCATGTTTCTGGAGCTGAAGATCACAAGTTCCATGCAGTTAGACTACAACTTGGTGTGTATATATGTATGTGTCTGTGGGTTCTTACAGGTTGGCATCCTCATGTTTGCACTGAATTCTTGTCAATCCTAGATATTCTGCCTTATGCTCAGTGGCAATTTTCCCCTTTCTTTGGGAAAGTATGTGTAGTGCATACTTGCTTGCTGCTCACTGGTTATTACTTTACCTACTATCCATTATAGTTACTGTGCAGTGAATGAGAAAGGACTTTTTATCAGTTGTCACACTGGAAACCTGTTGGTCTTGACAGTTATTCAAAAGGGGAGCAATTCAGAGTGCTGGTACAAAGCCTGTGCAAAAATTGTATAAATAAGTAGGGTTACCATACGTCCTCCTTTTCCCGGACATGTCCGGCTTTTCGGCACTCAAACCCCCGTCCGGGGGGGAATTGCCAAAAAGCCGAAAATGTCTGGGAAAATTGCGGCTCTGCTCCTCCCCTGACTCTTCGGCTCTGTTTAAGAGCCGAGCTGCCCGAGCGCTATGGGCTTCAGGCAGCCCCCGTGCCTCCGGACCCCAGCCGGGCACTTCCCC